>NW_027479108.1:0-222287 GCF_051014685.1 Ptiloglossa arizonensis
TATAAAACGTATAACGTATAACGTATACGTATAACGTAACGTAAAGGTATAACGTATAACGTATACTTATATCCTATAACGCATAACGTATAACGTATAACGTATAACGTATAACGTGTAACGTATAACGTATAACGTATAACGTATAACGTATAACGTATAACGTATAAGTATACGTATAACGTATAACGTATAACGTATAACGTATAACGTATAACGTAAAACGTATAACGTATAACGTACAACGTATAACGTATAACGTATATCCTATAACGGCATAACGTATAACGTATAACGTATAACGTATAACGTATAACGTATAACGTATAAAGTATGACGTATAACGCATAACGTATAACGTATAACGTATAACGTATAACGTAAAACGTATAACGTATAACGTATAACGTATTACATATTACGTATTACGTATAACGTATAACGTTATAACGTATAACGTATAACGTATAACGTATAACGTATAACGTATAACGTATAACGTATAACGTATAACGTATAAACGATATAACGTAATAAATATAACTATAACGTATAACGTATAACGTATAACGTATACCGTATAACGTATATCCTATAACGCATAACGTATAACGTATAACGTATAACGTATAACGTGTAACGTATAACGTATAACGTATAACGTATAACGTATAACGTATAAACGTATACGTATAACGTATAACGTATAACGTATAACGTTTAACGTACAACGTATAACGTATAACGTATAACGTATAACTTATATCCTATAACAGCATAAACGTATAACGTATAACGTATAACGTATAACGTGTAACGTAGAACGTATAACGTATATAGTATAACGTATAACGTAAACGTATAACGTATAACGTATAACGTATAACGTATAACGTATAACGTACAACGTTTAACGGTATAACGTATAACGTAGAACGTAGTAACGTATAACGTATAACGTATAACGGATGACGTATAACGTATAACGTACAACGTTTAACGTATAACGTATAACGTAGAACGTATAACGTACAACGTATAACGTATAACGTACAACGTATAACGTATAACGTATATCCTATAACGCATAACGTATAACGTATAACGTATAACGTATGAACGTATAACGTATAACGTATAACGTATAACGTATAACGTATAACGTATAACCGTATAACGTATGTCGTATATAGTATAACGTATAACGTATAACGTATAACGTATAACGTATAACGTATGTCGTATAACGTATAACGTATAACGTATAACGTATAACGTATAACGTATAACGTATGTCGTATATAGTATAACGTATAACCGTATAACGTATAACTTATAACGTATAACGTATGTCGTATAACGTATAACGTATAACGTATAACGTATAACGTATAACGTATAACGTATAATGTATAACGTAAACGTATAACGTATAACGTATAACGTATAACGTATAACGTATAACGTATAACGTATACGTATAACGTACAACGTATAACGTATAACGTATAACGTATAAAGTATAACGTATAGCGTATAACGTATAACGTATAACGTATAACGTCCAAAGTATAACGTATAACGTATAACGTATAAAGTATAGCGTACAACGTATAACGTATAACGTATATCCTATAACGCATAACGTATAACGTATAACGTATACGTATAACGTATAACGTATAACGTATAAAGTATGACGTATAACGCATAACAGTATAACGTTATAACGTATAACGTATAACGTATAACGTATAACGTATAACGTATAACGTATAACGTATGTCGTATAACGTATAACGTATAACGTATAACGTATAACGTATAGCGTATAACGTATAACGTATAACGATTACGTAAAACGTATGACGTATTACATATTACGTATTACGTATAACGTATAACGTATAACGTATAACGTATAACGTATAACGTATAACGTATAACGTATAACGTATAACGTATAACGTATAACGTATAACGTATAACGTTATAACCATATAACGTATACGTATAACGTATAACGTATAACGTATAACCGTATAAGTATATCCTATAACGCATAACGTATAACCGTATAACGTATACGTATAACGTATAACGTATAACGTATAACGTATAACGTATAACGTATAACGTATAACGTACAATGTTTAACGTATAACGTATAACGTAGAACGTAGAACGTATAACGTATATCGTATAACGATGACGTATAACGTATAACGTATAACGTATAAGTATAACGTATAACGTATAACGTAATAACGTATAACGTACAACGTATAACGTATAACGTATAACGTATAACGTATATCCTTAACGCATAACCTATAACGTATCACGTATAACGTATACTATACGTATAAACGTATAACGTAGAACGTATAACGTATACGTATATCGTATAACGTATGACGTATAACGTATAACGTATAACGTACAATGTTTAACGTATAACGTATAACGTAGAACGTAGAACGTATAACGTATATCGTATAACGTATGACGTATAAACGTATAACGTATAACGTATAACGTATAACGTATAACGTAATAACGTATAACGTATAACGTATAACGTATAACGTATGACGTATAACGTATAACGATAACGTATAACGTATAACGTATAACGTATAACGTATAAAGTATAACGCCATAACGTATAACATATAACGTATAAAGTATAACGTATAACGTAATAACGTATACGTATAACGTATATCCTATAACGCATAACGTATAACGTATAACGTATAACGTTATAAGTATAACGTATAACGTATAACGTATAACGTATAACGTACAATGTTTAACGTATAACGTATAACGTTAGAACGTAGAACGTATAACGTATATCGTATAACGTATGACGTATAACGTATAACGTATAACGTATACGTACACAGTATAACGTATAACGTATAACGTATAACTTATATCTATAACGGCATAACGTATAACGTATAACGTATAACGAATAACGTGTAACGTCTATAACGTATAACGTATAACGTATAACTATAACGTATAACTTATAACGTATAACGTATAACGTATAACGTATAACGTATAACGTATAACGTATATAACCGTATAAAGTATAAACGTATAACATATACGTAAAACGTATAACGTATACCGTATAACGTATAACGTGTAACGTACAATGTTTAACGTATAACGTATAAGTAGAACGCTATAACGATATAACGTATATCGTATAACGTATGACGTATAAACGTATAACGTATAACGTATAACGTATAACGTATAACGTATAACGTATAACGTATAACGTAAACGTATAACGTATAACGTATAACGTATAACTTATATCCTATAACGCATAACGTATAACGTATAACGTATAACGTATAACGTGTAACGTATAACGTATAACGTATAACGTATAACGTATAACCGTATAACGTATAACGTATAACGTATAACGTATAACGTATAACGTATAACGTATAACGTATAACGTAAACGTATAACGTATAACGTACAACGTAATAACGTATAACGTATATCCTATAACGCATAACGTATAACGTATAAGCGTATAACGTATAACGTATAACGTATAACGTATAAGTATGACGTATAACGCATAACGTATAACGTATAACGTATAACGTATAACGTATAACGTATAACGTATAACGTATAACGTAATAACGTATGTCGTATAACGTATAACGTATAACGTATAACGTATAACGTATAACGTAATAACGTATAACGTATAGCGTATAACGTATAACGTATAACGATTAACGTAAAACGTATGACGTATTACATATTACGTATAACGTATAACGTATAACGTATAACGTATAACGTATAACGTATAAAGTATAACCGTATAACGTATAACGTATACACGTATAAACGTATAACGTATAACGTATTAACGTATAAACGTATAACATATAACGTATAACGTATAACGTATAACGTATAACGTATAACGTATAACGTATAACGTATAACGTACAACGTATAATCGTATAACGTATAACGTATAACTTATATCCTATAACGCATAACGTATAACGTATAACGTATAACGTATAACGTGTAACGTATAACGTATAACGTATAACGTATAACGTATAACGTATAACGTAAAACGTATAACGTATGACGTTATAACGTATAACGTATAACGTATAACGTATAACGGTATAACGTATAACGTATAACGTATAACGCATAACGTATAACGTTATAACGTATACGTATAACGTATAACGTATAACCGTATAACGTATAACGTATAACGTATAACGTATGTCGTATAACGTATAACGTATAACGTATAAACGTATAACGTATAACGTATAACGTATAACGTATAGGCTTAACGTATACGTATAACGATTAACGTTAGAAACGTATGACGTATTACATATTACGTATAACGTATAACGTTATAACGTATAACGTATAACGTATAACGTAATAACGTATAACGTATAACGTATAACGTATAACGTATATACGTATTACGTATAACGTATAACGTATAACGTATAACATATAACGTATAACCGTATAACGTATAACGTATAACGTATAACGTATACGTATAACGTATAACGTATAACGTACAACGTATAAACGTATAAACGTATAACGTATAACTTATATCCTATAACGCATAACGTATAACGTATAACGTATATCGTATAACGTGTAACGTATAACGTAATAACGCTACCGTATAACGTATAACGTATAACGTATAACGTATAACGTATAACGTATAACGGTAACGTATAACGTATAACGTATAACGTATAACGTTTAACGTATAACGTATAAACGGTATAACGTATAACGTATAACGTACAACGTATAACGTATAACGTATAACGTATAACTTATATCCTATTACGCATAACGTATAACGTATAACGTATAACGTATAACGTGTAACGATATAACGTATAACGTATAACGTATAACGTATAACGTATAACGTAATAACGTATAACGTATGACGTATTACGTATAACGTATAACGTATAACGTATAACGTATAACTTATAACGTATAACGTATAACGCATAACGTATAAAGTATAACGTATAACGTATAACGTATAACGTATAACGTATAACGTACAACGTTTAACGTATAACGTATAACGTAGAACGTGTAACGTATAACGTATAACGTATAACGGATGACGTATAACGTATAACGTACAACGTTTAACGTATAACGTATAACGTAGAACGTATAACGTACAACGTATAACGTATAACGTACAACGTATAACGTATAACGTATATCCTATAACGCATAAACGTATAACGTATAACGTATAACGTATAACGTATAACGTATAACGTATAACGTATAACGTATAACGTATAAAGTATAACGTATAACGTATGTCGTATATAGTATAACGTATAACGTATAACGTATAACGTATAACGTATAACGTATGTCGTATAACGTATAACGTATAACGTATAACGTTATAACGTATAACGTATAACGTATAATGTATAACGTATAACGTATAACGTATAACGTATAACGTATAACGTATAACGTATAACGTATACGTATAACGTATAACGTACAACGTATAACGTATAACGTATAACGTATAACGTATAACGTATAGCGTATAAACGTATAACGTATAACGTATAACGTCCAAAGTATAAGAAGTATAACGTATAACTAAAGTATAGCGTACAACGTATAACGTATAACGTATATCCTATAACGCATAAACGTTATAACGTATAACGTATAACGTATAACGTATAACGTATAAACGTATGAAGTATGACGTATAACGCATAACGTATAACGTATAACGTATAACGTATACGTATAACGTATAACGTATAACGTATAACGTATAACGTATGTCGTATAACGTATAACGTATAACGTATAACGTATAACGTATAGCGTATAACGTATAACGTTACTATAACGATAACGTATAACGATTAACGTAAAAACGTATGACGTATTACATATTACGTATTACGTATAACGTATAACGTATAACGTATAACGTATAACGTATAAACGTATAAACGTATAACGTATAACGTATAACGTATAACGTATACGTATAACGTATAACGTATAACATATAACGTATAACGTATAACGTATAACGTATAACGTATAACGTATAACGTACAATGTTTAACGTATAACGTATAACGTAGAACGTATACGTATAACGTATTTCGTATAACGTATGACGTATAACGTATAACGTATAACGTATAACGCATAACGTATAACGTATAACGGTATAACGTATAACGTATACTAACGTATAACGTGTAACGTGTAACGTATAACGTATAACGTATAACGTATAACGTATAACGTATAACGTATAACGTTACTAACCGTATAAAACGTTACAACGTATAACCCGTAATAACGTTATAACGTATAACTTATATCCTATTACGCATAACGTATAACGTATAACGTATACGTATAACGTGTAACGTATAACGTATAACGTTAACGTATAACGTATAACGTATAACGTATAACGTATAACGTATGACGTATAGACGTTATAACGTATAACGTATAACGTATAACGTATAACGTAATAAAGTATAACGTATAACGCATAACGTATAACGTATAACGTATAACGTATAACGTATAACGTATAACGTATAACGTACAACGTTTACGTATAACGTATAACGTAGAACGTGTAACGTATAACGTATAACGTATAAACGGATGAACGTATAACGTATAACGTACAACGTTTAACGTATAACCGTATAACGTAGAACGTATAACGTACAACGTATAACGTATAACGTACAACGTATAACGTATAACGTATATCCTATAACGCATAACGTATAACGTATAACGTATACGTATACGTATAACGTATAACGTATAACGTATAACGTTATAACGTATAACGTATAACGTATAACGTATGTAGTATATAGTATAACGTATAACGTATAACGTATAACGTATAACGTATAACGTATGTCGTATACCGTATAACGTATAACGTATAACGTATAACGTATAACGTATAACGTATAATGTATAACGTATAACGTATAACGTATAACGTATAACGTATAACGTATAACGTTATACGTACAAACGTATAACGTATAACGTACAACGTATAGACGTATAACGTATAACGTAGAACGATATAACGTTATAGCGTATAACGTATAAGAATAACGTATAACGTCCAAAGTATACGTATAACGTATAACGTATAAAGTATAGCGTACAACGTATAACGTATAAACGTATATCCTATAACGCATAACGTATAACGTATAACGTTATAACGTATAACGTATAAAGTATAACGTATAAAGTATGACGTAAACGCCAGTAACGTATAACGTATAACGTTATAAGTATAACGTATAACGTAACGTAACGTATAACGTATAACGTATGTCGTATAACCGTATAACGTATAACGTATAACGTATAACGTATAACGTATAACGTATAACGTATAGCGTATAACGTATAACGTATAACGATTAACGTAAACGTATTGACGTATTACATATTACGTATTACGTATAACGTATAACGTATAACGTATAACGTATAACGTATAACGTATAACGTATAACGTATAACGTAATAACGTATAACGTATAACGTATAACGTATAACATTATAACGTATAACGTATAACGTATAACGTATAACGTATAACGTATAACGTACAAAGTTTAACGTATAACGTATACGTAAGAACGTATAACGTATAACGTATTTCGTTATAACGTATGACCGTATAACGTATAACGTATAACGTATAACGTATAACGTATAACGTATAACGTATAACGTATAACGTATAACGTATAACGTACAACGTATACGTATAACGTATAACGTATAACTTATATCCTATAACGCATAACGTATAACGTATAACGTATAACGTATAACGTATAACGTATACGTACTACGTATAACGTATAACGTATAACGTATAACGTATAACGTATATCCTATAACGCATAACGTATACGTATAACGTATAACGTATAACGTATAACGTATAACGTACGTATACGTATAACGTATAACATATAAAGTATAACGTATAACGTATAACGTATAAACGTACTATAACGTACAATGTTTAACGTATAACGTAAAACGTAGAACGTAGAACGTATAACGTATATCGTATAACGTATTACGTATAACGTATACGTATAACGTAAACGTATAACGTATAACGTAAACGATAACGTATACGTATAACGTATACGTATAACGTAAAACGTATAACGTTATAACGTATAACGTATAACTTATATCCTATAACGCATAACGTATAACGTATAACGTATAACGAATAACGTGTAACGTATAACGTATAACGTATAACGTATAACGTATAACGTATATAACGTATACGTATAACGTACAACGTATAACGTATAACGTATAACGTATAACGTATATCCTATAACGCATAACCTATAACGTATCACGTATAACGTATACCGTAAACGTATAACGTATAACGTAGAACGTATAACGTATAACGTATATCGTATAACGTATGGACGTTTACTAACCGCTAAACGTCTAACAGTTATAACGCTATCAACGTATCACAGTATACGTATCTAACGTCATCAACGTATCAACGTATAACGTATAACGTTTAACGCTAAACGTATAAGCTATAACGTCATAACGTATACTTATATCCTATAACGCATAACGAATCAACGTATAAAGTATAACGTATAACCGTCTGTAAACGTCTAACGTTCTAACGTATAACGTATAACGTATAAAGTATAACGTATCACCGTATACGTATAACGTATAGCCGCTATAGGCTGATAACGTATACACGATTAACGCAAAACGTATGACGTAATTAACATATTACGTATAACGTACTAACGTATAACCGTATAACGCTACTAAACAGTATAACGCATAACGTATATCGTACTACGTATAAAGCATAAACCGTCTAACGTATAACGTACTAACGTATAACGATATAACGTATAACGTATAACGTGTAAGGTATAACGTATAAAGTATAACGTTATAACGTATAACCGTACTAACGTATAACGTCTAACGTATAACGCTATTAACGTATAACGCATAACGTATACGCATAACGTATAACGCATAACGTATACGTAAGTCTAAACGTATACGTATCAACCGTATAACGTAAAGTATACGTTTAACGTATAAGTTTACGTACTAACGTACTAACCGTATAACGTATAAGTAACGTATAAACCGTTACTAACGTTATAACGTATAACGTATAGCGTATAACGGTATAACGCTTACAACGTATAACGATATCACGTACTAACCGTAAACGTATCTTCCTATAACGCACTAACGATATAACGTATAACGTTTAACGTATAACTGTATAACGTTATAACGTATGAGCTATCAACGTATCACGTACAACGTTTAACGTTTAATGTACTAACGTTAGATCGTACTAACGGTAACCAACGTCTAAAGTAATAACGTACAACGTATAACGTATAACGTATATCCATATAACGCATACACGTATAAGTATAACGTATAAGTATAACCGTGACACACGTATAACGTATATGTATAACGTATGTCGTATAACGTATAACGTATAACGTATAACGTATAACCGTATAACGTATAAGTATAAGTATAACGTATAAGTCATAACGCTATAAGTATAAACGTATAACGGCTAAACGTTATAACGTATACGTATAACGTATAACGTATAACGTATAACGTACAACGTCATCACTTATAAACGTTTAACGTATAACGTATATCCTATAACGCATAACGTATAACGTCTAACGTATAACGTATACGTATAAAGTATAAAACGTTATAACGTATAACGTATAACGTATAACGTATAACGTACTGACGATTTAAGTATAACGTATAACGTTATAACAGTATTAACGTATAACGTATAACGTATATACGTATCTAGCGTATAGGTATAACGATAAACGTATAACGATTACGTAAAACGTAGAGTATTAATGATTACCGTATAACGTATAAGTATCAACCGTATAACCTATAACGTATAACGTATAACGATATACGTATAACGTATAAACGTATAACGTATAACTGTATAAAAAATCGTATAAAGTATAACGTATAAGTCTAACCATATAACGTACAGTATACGTATACGTATACCACGTTATAACGCTTAAGTACAATGTTTACGTATACGTATAACGTAGAACGTATAACGTATAACGGTATATCGGTATAACGTATGACGTATAACGTCTAACTATAACGTTATAACGTATTACGTTATAACGTACTAACGTATATACGTATAAGTATAAGGTATACGTTATAACGTACAACGTATAACGATGATAACGGTATTACGTATAAGTATTATTCCTATAACGCATAACGTATATCGTATAACGTATAACGTATAACGTGTAACGTATAACGTATAACGTATAACGTTCTAACGTATACGTAAACGTATAACGTATAACGTCATAAAGTATAACGTCATTAACGTATAAGTATAACGTACAACAGTATAACGTATAACGTACAACGTATAACGTATACGTATATCCCTATACGCATAACGTATACGTATTAACGTATAACGTATAACGTATAACGTTTATACGTTTTAAGTATGACGTATAAGAATAGATACGTATAACGTATAACGTATAACGTATAACGTTATAAGTATAACGTATACGGTATCACGTATAAGTATATGTATAACGTATAACGTATACGTATAACGTATAAACGATAACAACGTATAAACGTATAACGTATAACGTATAAAGCGTATAGCGTAATAACGTACAAACGAACAACGTATACGTTATACCGTATAACGTATTAAGTAATCCTATAAGCATAACGTATAACGTTATAACGTATAACGTATAAACGTTAAGCTATGACGTATAACGTATAACGTACAACGTTAACGTCTAATGCTATAAACGTAGAACGTATAACGTACAACGTATAAAGTATAAAGTACAACGTAATCCTAACGTATAACGTATAACGTATAACGTATAAGTATAACGTATAACGTATAACGTATAACGTATAACGTATAAGTTAACGTATGACGTATAACGTATAACGTATGTCGTATAACGTTATAGTATAACGTAGAACGTTTATAAACGTATACGAACGTATAAGTATAAGTATAACGTAAAGTATTCAACGTATAACGTAAAACGTATAGTGTACGTATAACGTATGAATACGTATACGTTATAACGTTCAACGTTACGTATGACGTATAACGTATAAGTACTAAACGTTAATATCCTATAAGCATAACGTATAAAGTATAACGTATAACGTAAAAGTATAACGTATTTATCGTATAAACGTATTAACGTATAACGTATTAACGTATACACGTATGTCGTTATAACGTATAACGTATAACAGTACAAACGTATCACGTATAACGTATAACGTATATACGTATGCGTTATAACGTATATACGTATAACGATTAAGTAAAAGCTATGACGTATTACATTATTACGTATAACGTGATAACGTATAACGTATAACCTATAACGTATAACGTAGACGTATAACGTATACGTATAGTATAAAGTATAACGTATAACGTATAACGTATAACGTATAACGTATAACGTATAACATATACGTACACGTATAACGTATAAACGTATACACGTATATAACGTGTAACGTCACACTTGTTTAAAGTATAAGTATAACGTAGAACGTATAAGTATAACGTATATCGTAAGCACGTATGACGTATACGTATAACGTATAAGTATAACGTATAACGTAACGTATAACGTATAACGTATAAAGTCTAAACGTATAAACGTACAACGACTAACGTATAACGGATAACGTATAATTAATCCTATAACGCATAACGTATAACGTTTAACGTATAACGTATAACGTGTAACGTATAACGTATAACGTATAACGTATAACGTATAACGTATAACGTATAACGTATAACGTATAACGTCATAACGTATAACGTATAACGTATAACGTAAAACGTATAACGTATAACGTACAACGTATAACGTATAACGTATATCCTATACGCATAACGTATACGTATAACGTATAACGTATAACGTATAACTATAACGTATAAAGTATGACGTATAACGCATAAAGTATAACGTATACGTCTATACGTATAACGTAATAACGTATAACGTATAACGTATAACGCTATATCCTAAACGCATAACGTATACGTGTAACGTACAATGTTTTAACGTATAACGCTATCAACGTAGAAACGTATAACCGTATACGTATATCGTATACGTATGACGTATAACGTATAACGTATAACGTATAACGTATAACGTATAACGTATAACGTATAAACGTATAACGTATAACGTATAACCGTACAACGTATAACGTATAACGTATAACGTATAACGTACAATGTTTAAACGTATAACGTATAACGTAGAACGTATAACGTATAACGTATTTCGTATAACGTATGACGTATAACGTATAACGTATAACGTATAACGATATAACGTATAACGATTCTAACGTATAAACGTATAACGTATAACGTACATACGTATAACGTATAACGTATAAACGTATAACTTATATCCTATAACGCATAACGTATTAACGTATAACGCTATAACCGTATAACGTATAACGTATAACGTATAAACGTATAACGTATAACGGTATAACGTATAACGTATAACGTATAACGTATAACGTATATCGTACAACGTATAACGTATAACGTATAACGTATAACGTATATCCTATAACGCATAACGTATAACGTATAAGTATAACGTATAACGTATAACGTATAACGTATAACGTATAACAATAACGTATAACGTATAAACGTATAACGTATAACGTATAACGTATAACGTACAATGTTTAACGTATAACGTATAACGTAACTTATAACGTATAAAAGTATAACGTATATCGTATAACGTATGACCGTCATAACGTACTAACGTATAACGTATAACGTATAACGTATAACGTTAACTCTAACGTATAACGTATAACGTAAACGTATAAGTATAACGATAACGTATAACTTATACTCCTATAACGCATAACGTATAACCGTATAACGTATAACGAATCAACGCTGTAACGTATAACGTATAAGTATAACGTGTAACGTATAACGTATAACGTATAACGTATAACGTATAACGTATAACGTAAACGTATACGTATAACGTATAACGCTAAAACGTATACGTATAACGTATAACGTATATCTCGTATACTATAACGACATAACGTTTAACGTAAAACGTATAACGTATAACGTATAACGCTATAACGTATAACGTATACACGTAGAACGTATAACGTATAACGTATCATCGTATAACGTATGACCGTATAACGTATAACGTATAACGTATAACGTATAACGTATCACGTATAACGTATAACGTATAACGTATAACGTATAACGTATAACGTATAACGTAAAACGTATAACCGCTATAAACGTACAACGTATAACGTATAACGTATATCCTATAACGCAAAACGTATAACGTATAACGTATAACGTATAACGTATAACGTATAACGTATATAAGTAAGACGTATAACGCATAACGTATAACGTATAACGTATAACGTATAACGATATAACGTATAACGTATAACGTATAACGTATACGTTATACGTATGTCGTATAACGTATAACGTATAACGTATAACGTATAACGTATAAACGTATAAACGTATAACCGTATGTCGTATAACGTATAACGTATAACGTATAACGTATAACGTATAACGTATAAGACGTATAACGTATAACGTATGTCGTACTAACGTATAACCGTATACGTATAAAATAACGTATAACGTATAACGTATAACGTATAGCGTACTAACGATAACGTATAACGATTAACGTAAAACACGTACTGACGTATTACATATAACGTATAACGTATAACGTATAAAGTATACACGTATAACGCTATACGTATTACGTATAACGTATAACGTACAACGTATAACGTATAACGTATAACGTATAACGCTTATAACATATAACAGTATAACGTATAACGTATAACGTATAACGTATAAACGTATAACGTACATTGTTTAACGTATAACGTATAACGTAGAACGTATAACGTATAAACGTATTTCGTTTAACGTATGACGTATACGTATAACGTATAACGTATAACGTATAACGTATAACGTATAACGTATAACGTATAACGTATAACGTACAACGTATACGTATAACGTATAACGTATAACTTATATCCTATAACGCATAATGTATAACGTATAACTTATAACGTATAACGTATAACGTATAACGTATAACGTATAACGTATAACGTATAACCGTATAACGTATAACGTATAACGTATAACGTATAACGTACAACGTATAACGTATAACGTATAACGTATAACGTATATCCTATAACGCATAACGTATAAACCGTATAACCGTATAACGTATAACGTATAACGTATAACGTATAACGTATAACATATAACGTATAACCGTATAAACGTATAACGTATAACGCTATAACGTATAACGTACAATGTTTAACGTATACCGTATAACGTAGAACGTATAACCGTATTACGTATATCGTATAACGTATGACGTATAACGTATAACGTCTAACGTATAACCGTATACACGTATAACGTATAACGTATAACGTATAACGTATAACGTATAACGTACAACGTATAACGTATAACGTATAACGTATAACTTATATCCTATAACGCATACGTATAACGTATAACGTATAACGAAATAACGTGTAACGTATACCTTAACGTATAACGTGTAACGTATACACGTATAACGTATAACGTATAACGTATAACGTATAACGTATACGTATACGTATAACGTTATAACGTATAACGAACACGTATAACGTATAACGTATAACGTATAACGTATATCCTATAACGCATAACGTACCTAGAATAACGTATAACGTATACGTATAACGTATAACGTATAACGTATAACGTATAACGTAGAACGTATAACGTATAACGTATATCGTATAACGTATGACGTATAACCGCTATAACGTATAACGTATAACGTATAACAGTATAACGTATAACGGATAACGTATAACGTATAACGTACAACGTATAACGTATAACGTATAACGTATAACGTATATCATATAACGCATAACGTATGACGTATAACGTATAAACGTACAATGTTTAACGTATAACGTATAACGTAGAACGTATAACGTATAACGTATATTCGTATAACGTATGACGTATAACGTATAACGTATAACGTATAAACGTATAACGTATAACATATAACGTATACGTATAACGGTATAACGTACAACGTATAACGTATAACGTATAACGTATACACTTATATCCTATAACGCATAACGTATAACGTTATAACGTACAAAAAATCGTATAAACGTGTAAACGTATAACGTATAACGTATAACGTATAACGTCAAAACGTATAACGTATAACGTATAACGTATAACGCATAACGTATAACGCATAACGTATAACGTATAACGTATAACGTATAACCGTATAACGTATACGTATAAACGTAATAACGTATAACGTATAACGTATAACGTATAACGTATAACGTATAACGTATAACGTATAACGTAATAACGTATAACGTATGTCGTATAACGTATAACGTATAACGTATAACGTACTTCGTATAAACGTATAACGTATAACGTATACGTATAACGTATAGCGTATAACGTATAACGTATAACGTCTAACGTCCAACGTATAACGTTATAACTTACAACGTATAACGTATAACGTACAACGTTTAACGTATACCGTATAACGAATAACGTATAACGTATATCGCATGACGTATAACATATAACCCGTATAAACGCTATAGCGTATAACGTATAACGTATAACGTATACGTATAACGTACAAGTCTAACGTATACGTATAACGTATAACGTATAACGTACAACGTGTAACGTA
This sequence comes from Ptiloglossa arizonensis, assembly GCF_051014685.1. NCBI lineage: Eukaryota > Metazoa > Arthropoda > Insecta > Hymenoptera > Colletidae > Ptiloglossa > Ptiloglossa arizonensis. The sequence goes on from NW_027479108.1 coordinate 16,125, forward strand.
TAACGTTACAAACGTATAACGTTATAACGTATAACGTATAACGTACTAACGTATACCGTATGACGTATAACGTATAACGAATAACGCAAACGTATAACAGTATAACGTACAACGTTTAACGTATAACGTATAACGTATACGTATACGTATAACTTATAACGTATAACGTACAAACGTATAACGTATAAACGTATATCCTATAACGCATAACGTATAACGTATAACGTATAACCGTATAACGTATAACCGTATAACGTATAACGTATAACGATACGTATAAACGTATAACGTATACGTATAACGTATAACGTATAACGCTATAACGATAAACGTATAACGTATAACGTATAACGTATTGCGTATAAACGTATAACGTATAACGTATAACGTATAACGTATAACGTATAACGTATGACGTATCAACGTATACACGTGTAGCGTTATAACGTATAACGTTATAACGATTAACGTAAACCGTATGACGTATTACATATTACGTATAACGTATAACGTATAACGTATAACGTACTAACGTATAACGTATAACGCATAACGTATAACGTATAACGTATAACGTATAACGTATAACGTATAACGTTATAACGTAAAACGTATAACGTATACACGTACAACGTTTAACGTATAACGTATAAACGGTAGAACGTATACGTCATCAACGTATAACGTATAACGTATGACGTATAACGTATAACGTACAACGTTTAACGTTATAACGTATAACGTACAACGTATAACGTACAACGTATAAAGTATTAACGTACAACGTATACGTATAACGTATATCCTATACGCATAACGTATAACGTATAAACGTATAACGTATAACGTATAACGTATAACGTATAACGTATAACGTATAACGTATAACGCATAACGTATAACGCATAACGTATAACCGTATAACGTATATAACGTATAGTAAACGTATAACGGTCTTACGCTATAACGTATACGTTATACGTTATACGTATACGTTATACGTTATACGTTTATGCGTTATACGTTATGCGTTATACGTTATACGTTATACGTTATACGTTCTATACGTTATACGTTATTACGTTATACGTTATACGTTATACGTTATGCGTTATAGGATATACGTTATACGTTATACGTTGTACGTTAGTACGTTATAACGTTGTACGTTATACCGTTATACGTTATACGTTATCGTTCTACGGTTATACGTTATACGTTTAAGTACGTTTACGTTCTACGTTATACGTTTTACGTTAAAGTTGTACGTTATACGTTATACGTTATTACGTTATACGTTAGTTAGTTATACGTTATACGTTATACGTTATACGTTATGCGTTATACGTTATACGTTATACGTTATACGTTATACGTTATACGTTATACGTAATATGTAATACGTCATACGTTTTACGTTAATCGTTATACGTTATACGTTATACGCTACACGTTATACGTTATACGTCATACGTTATACGTTATACGTTATACGTTATACGTTATACGTTATACGTTATACGCAATACGTTATACGTTATACGTTATACGTTATACGTTATACGTTATACGTTATACGTTATACGTTATACGTTATACGTTATACGTATACGTTATACGTTATACGTTATACGTTATACGTTATACGTTATACGTTATACGTTATACGTTATGCGTTATAGGATATACGTTATACGTTATACGTTGTACGTTATACGTTATACGTTATACGTTATACGTTATACGTTATACGTTATACGTTAAACGTTGTACGTTATACGTTATACGTTTGCGTTATACGTTATACGTTATACGTCATACGTTATACGTTATACGTTATACGTTATACGTTATACGTTATACGTTGTACGTTATACGTTACACGTTGTACGTTATACGTTATACGTTATACGTTATACGTTAGACGTTGTACGTTATACGTTATACGTTATACGTTATACGTTATACGCTATACGTTATACGTTATATGTTATACGTCATGCGATATACGTTATACGTTATTCGTTATACGGTATACGTTAAACGTTGTACGTTATACGTTATACGTTGTAAGTTATACGTTATACGTTGGACGTTAGACGTTATACGTTATACGTTATACGCTATACGTTATACGTTATACGTTATACGTTATACGTTATACGTAGTACGTTATACGTTATACGTTATACGTTATACGACATACGTTATACGTTATACGTTATACGTTATACGTTATACGTTATACGTTATACGTTATACGTTATACGTTATACGTTATACGTTATACGTATACGTTATACGTTATACGTTATACGTTATACGTTATACGTTATGCGTTATACGTTATGCGTTATACGTTATACGTTATACGTTATACGTTATACGTTATACGTTATACGTTATACGTTATACGTTACACGTTATACGTTATACGTTATACGTTATACGTTATGCGTTATAGGATATAAGTTATACGTTATACGTTATACGTTATACGTTGTACGTTATACGTTATACGTTATACGTTATATGTTATACGTTATACGTTATACGTTATACGTTATACGTTATACGTCATACGTTATACGATATACGTTATACGTTATACGTTCTACGTTATACGTTATACGTTAAACATTGTACGTTATACGTTATACGTCATACGTTATGCGTTATATGATATACGTTATACGTTATACGTTATACGTTATACGTTGTACGTTATACGTTATACGTTATCCGTTATACGTTATACGTTATACGTTATACGTTATACGTTATACGTTATACGTCATACGTTATACGATATACGTTATACGTTATACGTTCTACGTTATACGTTATACGTTATACGTTATACGTTATACGTTATACGTTATACGTTATACGTTATACGTTATGCGTTATAGGATATACGTTATACGTTATACGTTATACGTTATACGTTGTACGTTATACGTTATACGTTATACGTTATACGTTATACGTTATACGTTATACGTTATACGTTATACGTTATACGTTATACGTTACACGTTATACGTTATACGTTATACGTTACACGTTATTCGTTATACGTTATACGTTATACGTTATGCGTTATAGGATATAAGTTATACGTTATACGTTATACGTTATACGTTGTACGTTATACGTTATACGTTATACGTTATACGTTATACGTTATACGTTATACGTTATACGTTATACGTTATACGTTATACGTCATACGTTATACGATATACGTTATACGTTATACGTTCTACGTTATACGTTATACGTTAAACATTGTACGTTATACGTTATACGTTATACGTTATACGTTATACGTTATACGTTATATGTTATACGTTATACGTTATACGTTATACGTTATACGTTATACGTTATACGTTATACGTTATGCGTTATAGGATATACGTTATACGTTATACGTTATACGTTATACGTTGTACGTTATACGTTATACGTTATACGTTATACGTTATACGTTATACGTTATACGTTATACGTTATACGTTATACGTTATACGTTATACGTTATAAGTTATACGTTATACGTTATGCGTTATAGGATATAAGTTATACGTTATACGTTATACGTTATACGTTGTACGTTATACGTTATACGTTATACGTTATACGTTATACGTTATACGTTATACGTTATACGTTATACGTTATACGTCATACGTTATACGAAATACGTTATACGTTATACGTTCTACGTTATACGTTATACGTTAAACATTGTACGTTATACGTTATACGTTATACGTTATACGTTATACGTTATACGTTATATGTTATACGTTATACGTTATACGTTATACGTTATACGTTGTACGTTATACGTTATACGTTATACGTTATACGTTATACGTTATACGTTATACGTTATACGTTATACGTAATATGTAATACGTCATACGTTTTACGTTAATCGTTATACGTTATACGTTATACGCTATACGTTATACGTTATACGTTATACGTTATACGTTATACGTTATACGTTATACGTTATACGACATACGTTATACGTTATACGTTATACGTTATACGTTATACGTTATACGTTATACGTTATACGTTATACGACATACGTTATACGTTATACGTTATACGTTATACGTTATACGTTATACGTTATACGTTATACGACATACGTTATACGTTATACGTTATACGTTATACGTTATACGTTATACGTTATACGTTATACGTTATACGTTATACGTTATGCGTTATACGTCATACTTTATACGTTATACGTTATACGTTATACGTTATACGTTATACGTTATACGTTATGCGTTATAGGATATACGTTATACGTTATACGTTGTACGTTATACGTTATACGTTTTACGTTATACGTTATACGTTATACGTTATACGTTATACGTTATACGTTATACGTTATACGTTATACGTTATACGTTATACGTTATACGTTATACGTCATACGTTATACGATATACGTTATACGTTATACGTTCTACGTTATACGTTATACGTTATACGTTATACGTTATACGTTATACGTTATACGTTATACGTTATGCGTTATAGGATATACGTTATACGTTATACGTTATACGTTATACGTTGTACGTTATACGTTATACGTTATACGTTATACGTTATACGTTATACGTTATACGTTATACGTTATACGTTATACGTTACACGTTATACGTTATACGTTATACGTTACACGTTATTCGTTATACGTTATACGTTATACGTTATGCGTTATAGGATATAAGTTATACGTTATACGTTATACGTTATACGTTGTACGTTATACGTTATACGTTATACGTTATACGTTATACGTTATACGTTATACGTTATACGTTATACGTTATACGTCATACGTTATACGATATACGTTATACGTTATACGTTCTACGTTATACGTTATACGTTAAACATTGTACGTTATACGTTATACGTTATACGTTATACGTTATACGTTATACGTTATATGTTATACGTTATACGTTATACGTTATACGTTATACGTTATACGTTATACGTTATACGTTATGCGTTATAGGATATACGTTATACGTTATACGTTATACGTTATACGTTGTACGATATACGTTATACGTTATACGTTATACGTTATACGTTATACGTTATACGTTATACGTTATACGTTATACGTTATACGTTATACGTTATACGTTATACGTTATACGTTATGCGTTATAGGATATAAGTTATACGTTATACGTTATACGTTATACGTTGTACGTTATACGTTATACGTTATACGTTATACGTTATACGTTATACGTTATACGTTATACGTTATACGTTATACGTCATACGTTATACGAAATACGTTATACGTTATACGTTCTACGTTATACGTTATACGTTAAACATTGTACGTTATACGTTATACGTTATACGTTATACGTTGTACGTTATACGTTATACGTTATACGTTATACGTTATACGTTATACGTTATACGTTATACGTTATACGTTATACGTTATACGTCATACGTTATACGATATACGTTATACGTTATACGTTCTACGTTATACGTTATACGTTAAACATTGTACGTTACACGTTATACGTTATGCGTTATAGGATATACGTTATACGTTATACGTTATACGTTATACGTTATACGTTATACGTTATACGTTATACGTTATGCGTTATACGTCATACTTTATACGTTATACGTTATACGTTATACGTTATACGTTATACGTTATACGTTATGCGTTATAGGATATACGTTATACGTTATACGTTGTACGTTATACGTTATACGTTTTACGTTATACGTTATACGTTATACGTTATACGTTATACGTTATACGTTATACGTTATACGTTATACGTTATACGTTATACGTTATACGTTATACGTTACACGTTATACGTTATACGTTATACGTTATACGTTATGCGTTATAGGATATAAGTTATACGTTATACGTTATACGTTATACGTTGTACGTTATACGTTATACGTTATACGTTATACGTTATACGTTATACGTTATACGTTATACGTTATACGTTATACGTTATACGTCATACGTTATACGATATACGTTATACGTTATACGTTCTACGTTATACGTTATACGTTAAACATTGTACGTTACACGTTATACGTTATACGTTATACGTTATACGTTGTACGTTATATGTTATACGTTATACGTTATACGTTATACGTTATACGTTATACGTTATACGTTATACGTTATACGTTATACGTTATACGTTATACGTTATACGTTATAGGTTATACGTTATACGTTATACGTTATACGTAATATGTAATACGTCATACGTTTTACGTTAATCGTTATACGTTATACGTTATACGCTATACGTTATACGTTATACGTTATACGTTATACGTTATACGTTATACGTTATACGTTATACGACATACGTTATACGTTATACGTTATACGTTATACGTTATACGTTATACGTTATACGTTATACGTTATACGTTATACGTTATACGTTATGCGTTATAGGATATACGTTATACGTTATACGTTATACGTTATACGTTGTACGTTATACGTTATACGTTATACGTTATACGTCATACGTTATACGTTATACGTTATACGTTTACGTTATACGTTATACGTTATACGTTATACGTTATACGTTATACGTTATACGTTATACGTTATACGTTATACGTTATACGTTATACGACATACGTTATACGTTATACGTTATACGTTATACGTTATACGTTATACGTTATACGTTATACGTTATACGTTATACGTTATGCGTTATAGGATATACGTTATACGTTATACGTTGTACGTTATACGTTATACGTTGTACGTTATATGTTCTACGTTATACATTATACGTTAAACGTTGTACGTTATACGTTATACGTCATACGTTATACGTTATACGTTATACGTTATACGTTATACGTTATGCGTTATAGGATATACGTTATACGTTATACGTTATACGTTATACGTTGTACGTTATACGTTATACGCTATACGTTATACGTTATACGTTATACGTTATACGTTATACGTTATACGTTATACGTTATACGTTATACGTTATACGTTATACGTTATACGTATACGTTATACGTTATACGTTATACGTTATACGTTATACGTTATACGTTATACGTTATGCGTTATACGTCATACTTTAAACGTTATACGTTATACGTTATACGTTATACGTTATACGTTATACGTTATGCGTTATAGGATATACGTTATACGTTATACGTTGTACGTTATACGTTATACGTTGTACGTTATACGTTATACGTTATACGTTATACGTTATACGTTATACGTTATACGTTATACGTTATACGTTATACGTTATACGTTATACGTTATACGTTACACGTTATACGTTATACGTTATACGTTATACGTTATGCGTTATAGGATATAAGTTATACGTTATACGTTATACGTTATACGTTGTACGTTATACGTTATACCTTATACGTTATACGTTATACGTTATACGTTATACGTTATACGTTATACGTTATACGTTATACGTTATACGTCATACGTTATACGATATACGTTATACGTTATACGTTCTACGTTATACGTTATACGTTAAACATTGTACGTTACACGTTATACGTTATACGTTATACGTTATACGTTGTACGTTATATGTTATACGTTATACGTTATACGTTATACGTTATACGTTATACGTTATACGTTATACGTTATACGTTATACGTTATACGTTATACGTTATAGGTTATACGTTATACGTTATACGTTATACGTAATATGTAATACGTCATACGTTTTACGTTAATCGTTATACGTTATACGTTATACGCTATACGTTATACGTTATACGTTATACGTTATACGTTATACGTTATACGTTATACGTTATACGACATACGTTATACGTTATACGTTATACGTTATACGTTATACGTTATACGTTATACGTTATACGTTATACGTTATACGTTATACGTTATGCGTTATAGGATATACGTTATACGTTATACGTTATACGTTATACGTTGTACGTTATACGTTATACGTTATACGTTATACGTTATACGTTATACGTTATACGTTATACGTTATACGTTATACGTTATACGTTATACGTTATACGTTATACGTTATACGTTATACGTTATACGTTATACGTTATACGTTATACGTTATACGACATACGTTATACGTTATACGTTATACGTTATACGTTATACGTTATACGTTATACGTTATACGTTATGCGTTATAGGATATACGTTATACGTTATACGTTGTACGTTATACGTTATACGTTGTACGTTATACGTTCTACGTTATACATTATACGTTAAACGTTGTACGTTATACGTTATACGTCATACGTTATACGTTATACGTTATACGTTATACGTTATACGTTATACGTTATGCGTTATAGGATATACGTTATACGTTATACGTTATACGTTATACGTTGTACGTTATACGTTATACGCTATACGTTATACGTTATACGTTATACGTTATACGTTATACGTTATACGTTATACGTTATACGTTATACGTTATACGTTATACGTTATACGTATACGTTATACGTTATACGTTATACGTTATACGTTATACGTTATACGTTATGCGTTATACGTTATGCGTTATACGTTATGCGTTATACGTTATACGTTATACGTTATACGTTATACGTTATACGTTATACGTTATACGTTATACGTTATACGTTATACCTTACACGTTATACGTTATACGTTATACGTTATACGTTATACGTTATACGTTATACGTTATGCGTTATACGTTATACGTTATACGTTATGCGTTATACGTTATACGTTATACGTTATACGTTATACGTTATACGTAATATGTAATACGTCATACGTTTTACGTTAATCGTTATACGTTATACGTTATACGCTATACGTTATACGTTATACGTTATACGTTATACGTTATACGTTATACGTTATACGTTATACGTTATACGTTACACGTTATACGTTATACGTTATACGTTATACGTTATGCGTTATAGGATATAAGTTATACGTTATACGTTATACGTTATACGTTGTACGTTATACGTTATACGTTATACGTTATACGTTATACGTTATACGTTATACGTTATACGTTATACGTTATACGTTATACGTTATACGTTATACGTCATACGTTATACGATATACGTTATACGTTATACGTTCTACGTTATACGTTATACGTTATACGGTATACGTTATACGTGATACGTTATAGGTTATGCGTTATAGGATATACGTTATACGTTATACGTTATACGTTATACGTTGTACGTTATACGTTATACGTTATACGTTATACGTTATACGTTATACGTTATACGTTATACGTTACACGTTATTCGTTATACGTTATACGTTATACGTTATGCGTTATAGGATATAAGTTATACGTTATACGTTATACGTTATACGTTGTACGTTATACGTTATACGTTATACGTTATACGTTATACGTTATACGTTATACGTTATACGTTATACGTTATACGTTATACGTTATACGTCATACGTTATACGATATACGTTATACGTTCTACGTTCTACGTTATACGTTATACGTTAAACATTGTACGTTATACGTTATACGTTATACGTTATACGTTATACGTTATACGTTATATGTTATACGTTATACGTTATACGTTATACGTTATACGTTATACGTTATACGTTATACGTTATACGTTATGCGTTATAGGATATACGTTATACGTTATACGTTATACGTTATACGTTATACGTTATACGTTATACGTTATACGTTATACGTTATACGTTATACGTTATACGTTATGCGTTATAGGATATAAGTTATACGTTATACGTTATACGTTATACGTTGTACGTTATACGTTATACGTTATACGTTATACGTTATACGTTATACGTTATACGTTATACGTTATACGTTATACGTTATACGTCATACGTTATACGAAATACGTTATACGTTATACGTTCTACGTTATACGTTATACGTTAAACATTGTACGTTATACGTTATACGTTATACGTTATACGTTATACGTTATACGTTATATGTTATACGTTATACGTTATACGTTATACGTTATACGTTATACGTTATACGTTATACGTTATACGTTATACGTTATACGTTATACGTTATACGTTATACGTAATACGTAATATGTAATACGTCATACGTTTTACGTTAATCGTTATACGTTATACGTTATACGCTATACGTTATACGTTATACGTTATACGTTATACGTTATACGTTATACGTTATACGTTATACGACATACGTTATACGTTATACGTTATACGTTATACGTTATACGTTATACGTTATACGTTATACGTTATACGTTATGCGTTATACGTCATACTTTATACGTTATACGTTATACGTTATACGTTATACGTTATACGTTATACGTTATGCGTTATAGGATATACGTTATACGTTATACGTTGTACGCTATACTTTATACGTTATACGTTATACGTTATACTTTGGACGTTATACGTTATACGTTATACGTTATACGCTATACGTTATACGTTATACGTTATACGTTATACGTTATACGTTGTACGTTATACGTTATACGTTGTACGTTATACGTTATACGTTATACGTTATACGTTATACGTTATACGTTATACGTTATACATTATACGTTATACGTTATACGTTATACGTTATACGTTATACGTTATACGTTATACGACATACGTTATACGTTATACGTTATACGTTATACGTTATACGTTATACTATATACGACATACGTTATACGTTATACGTTATACGTTATACGTTATACGTTATACGTTATACGTTATACGTTATACGTTATACGTTATACGTTATACGTTATGCGTTATAGGATATACGTTATACGTTATACGTTGTACGTTATACGTTATACGTTGTACGTTATACGTTCTACGTTATACGTTATACGTTAAACGTTGTACGTTATACGTTATACGTCATCCGTTATACGTTATACGTTATACGTTACACGTTCTACGTTATACGTTATACGTTAAACGTTGTACGTTATACGTTATACGTTATACGTTATACGTTATACGTTATACGTTATACGTTATGCGTTATACGTTATACGTTATACGTTATACGTTATACGTTATACGTTATACGTTATACGTTATACGTCATACGTTATACGTTATACGTTATACGTTATACGTTATACGTTATACGTTATACGTTATACGTTACACGTTATACGTTATACGTTATACGTTATACGTTATGCGTAATAGGATATAAGTTATACGTTATACGTTATACGTTATACGTTGTACGTTATACGTTATACGTTATACGTTATACGTTATACGTTATACGTTATACGTTATACGTTATACGTTACACGTTATACGTTATACGTTATACGTTATACGTTATACGTTATACGTTATACGTTATGCGTTATACGTTATACGTTATACGTTATACGTCATACGTTATACGAAATACGTTATACGTTATACGTTCTACGTTATACGTTATACGTTAAACATTGTACGTTATACGTTATACGTTATACGTTATACGTTATACGTTATACGTTATATGTTATACGTTATACGTTATACGTTATACGTTATACGTTATACGTTATACGTTATACGTTATACGTTATACGTTATACGTTATACGTTATACGTTATACGTTATACGTAATACGTAATATGTAATACGTCATACGTTTTACGTTAATCGTTATACGTTATACGTTATACGCTATACGTTATACGTTATACGCTATACGTTATACGTTATACGTTATACGTTATACGTTATACGACATACGTTATACGTTATACGTTATACGTTATACGTTATACGTTATACGTTATACGTTATACGTTATACGTTATGCGTTATACGTCATACTTCATACGTTATACGTTATACGTTATACGTTATACGTTATACGTTATACGTTATGCGTTATAGGATATACGTTATACGTTATACGTTGTACGCTATACTTTATACGTTATACGTTATACGTTATACTTTGGACGTTATACGTTATACGTTATACGTTATACGCTATACGTTATACGTTATACGTTATACGTTATACGTTATACGTTGTACGTTATACGTTATACGTTATACGTTATACGTTATACGTTATACGTTATACGTTATACGTTATACGTTATACGTTATACATTATACGTTATACGTTATACGTTATACGTTATACGTTATACGTTATACGTTATACGACATACGTTATACGTTATACGTTATACGTTATACGTTATACGTTATACTATATACGACATACGTTATACGTTATACGTTATACGTTATACGTTATACGTTATACGTTATACGTTATACGTTATACGTTATACGTTATACGTTATACGTTATGCGTTATAGGATATACGTTATACGTTATACGTTGTACGTTATACGTTATACGTTGTACGTTATACGTTCTACGTTATACGTTATACGTTAAACGTTGTACGTTATACGTTATACGTCATCCGTTATACGTTATACGTTATACGTTACACGTTCTACGTTATACGTTATACGTTAAACGTTGTACGTTATACGTTATACGTTATACGTTATACGTTATACGTTATACGTTATACGTTATGCGTTATACGTTATACGTTATACGTTATACGTTATACGTTATACGTTATACGTTATACGTTATACGTCATACGTTATACGTTATACGTTATACGTTATACGTTATACGTTATACGTTATACGTTATACGTTACACGTTATACGTTATACGTTATACGTTATACGTTATGCGTAATAGGATATAAGTTATACGTTATACGTTATACGTTATACGTTGTACGTTATACGTTATACGTTATACGTTATACGTTATACGTTATACGTTATACGTTATACGTTATACGTTATACGTTACACGTTATACGTTATACGTTATACGTTATACGTTATACGTTATACGTTATACGTTATGCGTTATACGTTATACGTTACACGTTATACGTTATACGTTATACGTTATACGTTATGCGTTATAGGATATAAGTTATACGTTATACGTTATACGTTATACGTTGTACGTTATACGTTATACGTTATACGTTATACGTTATACGTTATACGTTATACGTTATACGTTATACGTTATATGTTATACGTTATACGTTATACGTTATACGTTATACGTTATACGTTATACGTTATACGTTATACGTTATACGTTATACGTTATACGTTATACGTTATACGTTATACGTTATACGTTATACGTAATATGTAATACGTCATACGTTTTACGTTAATCGTTATACGTTATACGTTATACGCTATACGTTATACGTTATACGTTATACGTTATACGTTATACGTTATACGTTATACGTTATACGACATACGTTATACGTTATACGTTATACGTTATACGTTATACGTTATACGTTATACGTTATACGTTATACGTTATACGTTATGCGTTATACGTTATACGTTATACGTTATACGTTATACGTTATACGTTATACGTTATACGTTATACGTCATACGTTATACGTTATACGTTATACGTTATACGTTATACGTTATACGTTATACGTTATACGTTACACGTTATACGTTATACGTTATACGTTATACGTTATGCGTTATAGGATATAAGTTATACGTTATACGTTATACGTTATACGTTGTACGTTATACGTTATACGTTATACGTTATACGTTATACGTTATACGTTATACGTTATACGTTATATGTTATACGTTATACGTTATACGTTATACGTTATACGTTATACGTTATACGTTATACGTTATACGTTATACGTTATACGTTATACGTTATACGTTATACGTTATACGTTATACGTTATACGTAATATGTAATACGTCATACGTTTTACGTTAATCGTTATACGTTATACGTTATACGCTATACGTTATACGTTATACGTTATACGTTATACGTTATACGTTATACGTTATACGTTATACGACATACGTTATACGTTATACGTTATACGTTATACGTTATACGTTATACGTTATACGTTATACGTTATACGTTATGCGTTATACGTCATACTTTATACGTTATACGTTATACGTTATACGTTATACGTTATACGTTATACGTTATGCGTTATAGGATATACGTTATACGTTATACGTTGTACGTTATACGTTATACGTTTTACGTTATACGTTATACGTTATACGTTATACGTTATACGTTATACGTTATACGTTATACGTTATACGTTATACGTTATACGTTATACGTTATACGTTATACGTTACACGTTATACGTTATACGTTATACGTTATACGTTATGCGTTATAGGATATAAGTTATACGTTATACGTTATACGTTATACGTTGTACGTTATACGTTATACGTTATACGTTATACGTTATACGTTATACGTTATACGTTATACGTTATACGTCATACGTTATACGATATACGTTATACGTTATACGTTCTACGTTATACGTTATACGTTAAACATTGTACGTTACACGTTATACGTTATACGTTATACGTTATACGTTGTACGTTATATGTTATACGTTATACGTTATACGTTATACGTTATACGTTATACGTTATACGTTATACGTTATACGTTATACGTTATACGTTATACGTTATAGGTTATACGTTATACGTTATACGTTATACGTTACACGTTATTCGTTATACGTTATACGTTATACGTTATGCGTTATAGGATATAAGTTATACGTTATACGTTATACGTTATACGTTGTACGTTATACGTTATACGTTATACGTTATACGTCATACGTTATACGATATACGTTATACGTTCTACGTTCTACGTTATACGTTATACGTTAAACATTGTACGTTATACGTTATACGTTATACGTTATACGTTATACGTTATACGTTATACGTTATACGTTATACGTTATGCGTTATAGGATATACGTTATACGTTATACGTTATACGTTATACGTTATACGTTATACGTTATATGTTATACGTTATGCGTTATACGTTATACGTTATACGTTATACGTTATACGTTATACGTTATACGTTATACGTTATACGTCATACGTTATACGTTATACGTTATACGTTATACGTTATACGTTATACGTTATACGTTATACGTTATACGTTATACGTTATACGTCATACGTTATACGATATACGTTATACGTTCTACGTTCTACGTTATACGTTATACGTTAAACATTGTACGTTATACGTTATACGTTATACGTCATACGTTATACGATATACGTTATACGTTATACGTTCTACGTTATACGTTATACGTTATACGTTATACGTTATACGTGATACGTTATAGGTTATGCGTTATAGGATATACGTTATACGTTATACGTTATACGTTATACGTTGTACGTTATACGTTATACGTTATACGTTATACGTTATACGTTATACGTTATACGTTATACGTTATACGTCATACGTTATACGATATACGTTATACGTTCTACGTTCTACGTTATACGTTATACGTTAAACATTGTACGTTATACGTTATACGTTATACGTTATACGTTATACGTTATACGTTATACGTTATACGTTATACGTTATACGTTATACGTTATGCGTTATAGGATATACGTTATACGTTATACGTTATACGTTATACGTTATACGTTATACGTTATATGTTATACGTTATACGTTATACGTTATACGTTATACGTTATACGTTATACGTTATACGTTATACGTTATACGTTATACGTTATACGTTATACGTTATACGTTATACGTAATACGTAATATGTAATACGTCATACGTTTTACGTTAATCGTTATACGTTATACGTTATACGCTATACGTTATACGTTATACGTTATACGTTATACGTTATACGACATACGTTATACGTTATACGTTATACGTTATACGTTATACGTTATACGTTATACGTTATACGTTATACGTTATGCGTTATACGTCATACTTTATACGTTATACGTTATACGTTATACGTTATACGTTATACGTTATACGTTATGCGTTATAGGATATACGTTATACGTTATACGTTGTACGCTATACTTTATACGTTATACGTTATACGTTATACTTTGGACGTTATACGTTATACGTTATACGTTATACGCTATACGTTATACGTTATACGTTATACGTTATACGTTATACGTTGTACGTTATACGTTATACGTTATACGTTATACGTTATACGTTATACGTTATACGTTATACGTTATACGTTATACGTTATACATTATACGTTATACGTTATACGTTATACGTTATACGTTATACGTTATACGTTATACGACATACGTTATACGTTATACGTTATACGTTATACGTTATACGTTATACTATATACGACATACGTTATACGTTATACGTTATACGTTATACGTTATACGTTATACGTTATACGACATACGTTATACGTTATACGTTATACGTTATACGTTATACGTTATACTATATACGACATACGTTATACGTTATACGTTATACGTTATACGTTATACGTTATACGTTATACGTTATACGTTATACGTTATACGTTATACGTTATACGTTATGCGTTATAGGATATACGTTATACGTTATACGTTGTACGTTATACGTTATACGTTGTACGTTATACGTTCTACGTTATACGTTATACGTTAAACGTTGTACGTTATACGTTATACGTCATCCGTTATACGTTATACGTTATACGTTACACGTTCTACGTTATACGTTATACGTTAAACGTTGTACGTTATACGTTATACGTTATACGTTATACGTTATACGTTATACGTTATACGTTATACGTTATACGTTATACGTTATACGTTATACGTTACACGTTATACGTTATACGTTATACGTTATACGTTATGCGTTATAGGATATAAGTTATACGTTATACGTTATACGTTATACGTTGTACGTTATACGTTATACGTTATACGTTATACGTTATACGTTATACGTTATACGTTATACGTTATACGTTATACGTTATACGTTATACGTTACACGTTATACGTTATACGTTATACGTTATACGTTATGCGTTATAGGATATACGTTATACGTTATACGTTATACGTTATACGTTATACGTTATACGTTATATGTTATACGTTATACGTTATACGTTATACGTTATACGTTATACGTTATACGTTATACGTTATACGTTATACGTTATACGTTATACGTTATACGTTATACGTTATACGTAATACGTAATATGTAATACGTTATACGTTATACGTTATACGTTATACGTTATACGTTATACGTTATACGTTATACGTTATGCGTTATACGTCATACTTTATACGTTATACGTTATACGTTATACGTTATACGTTATACGTTATACGTTATGCGTTATAGGATATACGTTATACGTTATACGTTGTACGTTATACGTTATACGTTTTACGTTATACGTTATACGTTATACGTTATACGTTATACGTTATACGTTATACGTTATACGTTATACGTTATACGTTATACGTTATACGTTATACGTTATACGTTACACGTTATACGTTATACGTTATACGTTATACGTTATGCGTTATAGGATATAAGTTATACGTTATACGTTATACGTTATACGTTGTACGTTATACGTTATACGTTATACGTTATACGTTATACGTTATACGTTATACGTTATACGTTATACGTTATACGTTATATGTTATACGTTATACGTTATACGTTATACGTTATACGTTATACGTTATACGTTATACGTTATACGTTATACGTTATACGTTATACGTTATACGTTATACGTTATACGTTATACGTTATACGTAATATGTAATACGTCATACGTTTTACGTTAATCGTTATACGTTATACGTTATACGCTATACGTTATACGTTATACGTTATACGTTATACGTTATACGTTATACGTTATACGTTATACGACATACGTTATACGTTATACGTTATACGTTATACGTTATACGTTATACGTTATACGTTATACGTTATACGTTATACGTTATGCGTTATACGTTATACGTTATACGTTATACGTTATACGTTATACGTTATACGTTATACGTTATACGTCATACGTTATACGTTATACGTTATACGTTATACGTTATACGTTATACGTTATACGTTATACGTTATACGTTACACGTTATACGTTATACGTTATACGTTATACGTTATGCGTTATAGGATATAAGTTATACGTTATACGTTATACGTTATACGTTGTACGTTATACGTTATACGTTATACGTTATACGTTATACGTTATACGTTATACGTTATACGTTATACGTTATACGTTATACGTTATACGTTACACGTTATACGTTATACGTTATACGTTATACGTTATGCGTTATAGGATATACGTTATACGTTATACGTTATACGTTATACGTTATACGTTATACGTTATATGTTATACGTTATACGTTATACGTTATACGTTATACGTTATACGTTATACGTTATACGTTATACGTTATACGTTATACGTTATACGTTATACGTTATACGTTATACGTAATACGTAATATGTAATACGTTATACGTTATACGTTATACGTTATACGTTATACGTTATACGTTATACGTTATACGTTATGCGTTATGCGTCATACTTTATACGTTATACGTTATACGTTATACGTTATACGTTATACGTTATACGTTATGCGTTATAGGATATACGTTATACGTTATACGTTGTACGTTATACGTTATACGTTTTACGTTATACGTTATACGTTATACGTTATACGTTATACGTTATACGTTATACGTTATACGTTATACGTTATACGTTATACGTTATACGTTATACGTTATACGTTATACGTTACACGTTATACGTTATACGTTATACGTTATGCGTTATAGGATATAAGTTATACGTTATACGTTATACGTTATACGTTGTACGTTATACGTTATACGTTATACGTTATACGTTATACGTTATACGTTATACGTTATACGTTATACGTCATACGTTATACGATATACGTTATACGTTATACGTTCTACGTTATACGTTATACGTTAAACATTGTACGTTACACGTTATACGTTATACGTTATACGTTATACGTTGTACGTTATATGTTATACGTTATACGTTATACGTTATACGTTATACGTTATACGTTATACGTTATACGTTATACGTTATACGTTATACGTTATAGGTTATACGTTATACGTTATACGTTATACGTAATATGTAATACGTCATACGTTTTACGTTAATCGTTATACGTTATACGTTATACGCTATACGTTATACGTTATACGTTATACGTTATACGTTATACGTTATACGTTATACGTTATACGTTATACGACATACGTTATACGTTATACGTTATACGTTATACGTTATACGTTATACGTTATACGTTATACGTTATACGTTATACGTTATACGTTATGCGTTATAGGATATACGTTATACGTTATACGTTATACGTTATACGTTGTACGTTATACGTTATACGTTATACGTTATACGTTATACGTTATACGTTATACGTTATACGTTATACGTTATACGTTATACGTTATACGTTATACGTTATACGTTATACGTTATACGTTATACGTTATACGTTATACGTTATACGTTATACGACATACGTTATACGTTATACGTTATACGTTATACGTTATACGTTATACGTTATACGTTATACGTTATACGTTATACGTTATGCGTTATAGGATATACGTTATACGTTATACGTTGTACGTTATACGTTATACGTTGTACGTTATACGTTCTACGTTATACATTATACGTTAAACGTTGTACGTTATACGTTATACGTCATACGTTATACGTTATACGTTATACGTTATACGTTATACGTTATGCGTTATAGGATATACGTTATACGTTATACGTTATACGTTATACGTTATACGTTGTACGTTATACGTTATACGCTATACGTTATACGTTATACGTTATACGTTATACGTTATACGTTATACGTTATACGTTATACGTTATACGTTATACGTTATACGTTATACGTATACGTTATACGTTATACGTTATACGTTATACGTTATACGTTATACGTTATGCGTTATACGTCATACTTTATACGTTATACGTTATACGTTATACGTTATACGTTATACGTTATACGTTATGCGTTATAGGATATACGTTATACGTTATACGTTGTACGTTATACGTTATACGTTGTACGTTATACGTTATACGTTATACGTTATACGTTATACGTTATACGTTATACGTTATACGTTATACGTTATACGTTATACGTTATACGTTATACGTTACACGTTATACGTTATACGTTATACGTTATACGTTATGCGTTATAGGATATAAGTTATACGTTATACGTTATACGTTATACGTTGTACGTTATACGTTATACGTTATACGTTATACGTTATACGTTATACGTTATACGTTATACGTTATACGTTATACGTTATACGTTATACGTTATACGTCATACGTTATACGATATACGTTATACGTTATACGTTCTACGTTATACGTTATACGTTAAACATTGTACGTTACACGTTATACGTTATACGTTATACGTTATACGTTGTACGTTATATGTTATACGTTATACGTTATACGTTATACGTTATACGTTATACGTTATACGTTATACGTTATACGTTATACGTTATACGTTATAGGTTATACGTTATACGTTATACGTTATACGTAATATGTAATACGTCATACGTTTTACGTTAATCGTTATACGTTATACGTTATACGCTATACGTTATACGTTATACGTTATACGTTATACGTTATACGTTATACGTTATACGTTATACGACATACGTTATACGTTATACGTTATACGTTATACGTTATACGTTATACGTTATACGTTATACGTTATACGTTATACGTTATACGTTATGCGTTATAGGATATACGTTATACGTTATACGTTATACGTTATACGTTGTACGTTATACGTTATACGTTATACGTTATACGTTATACGTTATGCGTTATAGGATATACGTTATACGTTATACGTTGTACGTTATACGTTATACGTTGTACGTTATACGTTCTACGTTATACATTATACGTTAAACGTTGTACGTTATACGTTATACGTCATACGTTATACGTTATACGTTATACGTTATACGTTATACGTTATACGTTATGCGTTATAGGATATACGTTATACGTTATACGTTATACGTTATACGTTGTACGTTATACGTTATACGCTATACGTTATACGTTATACGTTATACGTTATACGTTATACGTTATACGTTATACGTTATACGTTATACGTTATACGTTATACGTTATACGTATACGTTATACGTTATACGTTATACGTTATACGTTATACGTTATACGTTATGCGTTATACGTTATGCGTTATACGTTATGCGTTATACGTTATACGTTATACGTTATACGTTATACGTTATACGTTATACGTTATACGTTATACGTTATACCTTACACGTTATACGTTATACGTTATACGTTATACGTTATACGTTATACGTTATACGTTATGCGTTATACGTTATACGTTATACGTTATGCGTTATACGTTATACGTTATACGTTATACGTTATACGTTATACGTAATATGTAATACGTCATACGTTTTACGTTAATCGTTATACGTTATACGTTATACGCTATACGTTATACGTTATACGTTATACGTTATACGTTATACGTTATACGTTATACGTTATACGTTATACGTTATACGTTATACGTTATACGTTATACGTTATACGTTATACGTTATGCGTTATAGGATATAAGTTATACGTTATACGTTATACGTTATACGTTGTACGTTATACGTTATACGTTATACGTTATACGTTATACGTTATACGTTATACGTTATACGTTATACGTTATACGTTATACGTTATACGTCATACGTTATACGATATACGTTATACGTTATACGTTCTACGTTATACGTTATACGTTATACGTTATACGTTATACGTGATACGTTATAGGTTATGCGTTATAGGATATACGTTATACGTTATACGTTATACGTTATACGTTGTACGTTATACGTTATACGTTATACGTTATACGTTATACGTTATACGTTATACGTTATACGTTACACGTTATTCGTTATACGTTATACGTTATACGTTATGCGTTATAGGATATAAGTTATACGTTATACGTTATACGTTATACGTTGTACGTTATACGTTATACGTTATACGTTATACGTTATACGTTATACGTTATACGTTATACGTTATACGTTATACGTTATACGTCATACGTTATACGATATACGTTATACGTTCTACGTTCTACGTTATACGTTATACGTTAAACATTGTACGTTATACGTTATACGTTATACGTTATACGTTATACGTTATACGTTATATGTTATACGTTATACGTTATACGTTATACGTTATACGTTATACGTTATACGTTATACGTTATGCGTTATAGGATATACGTTATACGTTATACGTTATACGTTATACGTTATACGTTATACGTTATACGTTATACGTTATACGTTATACGTTATACGTTATACGTTATGCGTTATAGGATATAAGTTATACGTTATACGTTATACGTTATACGTTGTACGTTATACGTTATACGTTATACGTTATACGTTATACGTTATACGTTATACGTTATACGTTATACGTTATACGTTATACGTCATACGTTATACGAAATACGTTATACGTTATACGTTCTACGTTATACGTTATACGTTAAACATTGTACGTTATACGTTATACGTTATACGTTATACGTTATACGTTATACGTTATATGTTATACGTTATACGTTATACGTTATACGTTATACGTTATACGTTATACGTTATACGTTATACGTTATACGTTATACGTTATACGTTATACGTTATACGTTATGCGTTATAGGATATAAGTTATACGTTATACGTTATACGTTATACGTTGTACGTTATACGTTATACGTTATACGTTATACGTTATACGTATACGTTATACGTTATACGTTATACGTTATACGTTATACGTCATACGTTATACGAAATACGTTATACGTTATACGTTCTACGTTATACGTTATACGTTAAACATTGTACGTTATACGTTATACGTTATACGTTATACGTTATACGTTATACGTTATATGTTATACGTTATACGTTATACGTTATACGTTATACGTTATACGTTATACGTTATACGTTATACGTTATACGTTATACGTTATACGTTATACGTTATACGTTATACGTTATACGTTATACATTATACGTTATACGTTATACGTTATACGTTATACGTTATACGTTATACGTTATACGACATACGTTATACGTTATACGTTATACGTTATACGTTATACGTTATACTATATACGACATACGTTATACGTTATACGTTATACGTTATACGTTATACGTTATACGTTATACGTTATACGTTATACGTTATACGTTATACGTTATACGTTATACGTTATGCGTTATAGGATATACGTTATACGTTATACGTTGTACGTTATACGTTATACGTTGTACGTTATACGTTCTACGTTATACGTTATACGTTAAACGTTGTACGTTATACGTTATACGTCATCCGTTATACGTTATACGTTATACGTTACACGTTCTACGTTATACGTTATACGTTAAACGTTGTACGTTATACGTTATACGTTATACGTTATACGTTATACGTTATACGTTATACGTTATGCGTTATACGTTATACGTTATACGTTATACGTTATACGTTATACGTTATACGTTATACGTTATACGTCATACGTTATACGTTATACGTTATACGTTATACGTTATACGTTATACGTTATACGTTATGCGTTAAACGTTGTACGTTATACGTTCTACGTTATACGTTATACGTTAAACGTTGTACGTTATACGTTATACGTTATACGTTATACGTTATACGTTATACGTTATACGTTATACGTTATGCGTTATAGGATATACGTTATACGTTATACGTTGTACGTTATACGTTATACGTTGTACGTTATACGTTCTACGTTATACGTTATGCGTTATAGGATATACGTTATACGTTATACGTTGTACGTTATACGTTATACGTTGTACGTTATACGTTCTACGTTATACGTTATACGTTAAACGTTGTACGTTATACGTTCTACGTTATATGTTATACGTTAAACGTTGTACGTTATACGTTATACGTTATACGTTATACGTTATACGTTATACGTTATACGTTATACGTTATGCGTTATAGGATATACGTTATACGTTATACGTTGTACGTTCTACGTTATACGTTGTACGTTATACGTTCTACGTTATACGTTATACGTTAAACGTTGTACGTTATACGTTATACGTTATACGTTATACGTTATACGTTATACGTTATACGACATACGTTATACGTTATACGTTATACGTTATACGTTATACGTTATACGTTATACGTTATACGTTATACGTTATACGTTATACGACATACGTTATACGTAATACGTTATACGTTATACTATATACGACATACGTTATACGTTATACGTTATACGTTATACGTTATACGTTATACGTTATACGTTATACGTTATACGTTATATGTTATGCGTTATACGTTATACGTTATGCGTTATAGGATATACGTTATACGTTATACGTTGTACGTTATACGTTATACGTTGTACGTTATACGTTCTACGTTATACGTTATACGTTAAACGATGTACGTTATACGTTATACGTGATCCGTTATACGTTATACGTTATACGTTATACGTTCTACGTTATACGTTATACGTTAAACGTTGTACGTTATACGTTATACGTTATACGTTATACGTTATACGTTATACGTTATGCGTAATACGTTATACGTTATACGTTATACGTTATACGTTATACGTTATACGTTATACGTTATACGTTATACGTTATACGTTATACGTTATACGTTATACGTTATACGTTATACGTTATACGTCACACGTAATATGTAATACGTCATACGTTTTACGTTAATCGTTATACGTTATACGTTACACGCTATACGTTATACGTTAAACGTTATACGATATACGTTATGCGTTATAGGATATACGTTATACGTTATAAGCTATACGTTATACGTTATACGTTATACGCTATACGTTATACGTTATACGTTACACGTTACACGTTATACGTTATACGTTATACGTTATACGTTATACGTTATACGTTATGCGTTATACGTTATACGTTATACGTTATGCGTTATACGTTATACGTTATACGTTATACGTTATACGTTATACGTAATATGTAATACGTCATACGTTTTACGTTAATCGTTATACGTTATACGTTATACGCTATACGTTATACGTTATACGTTATACGTTATACGTTATACGTTATACGTTACACGTTATTCGTTATACGTTATACGTTATACGTTATGCGTTATAGGATATAAGTTATACGTTATACGTTATACGTTATACGTTGTACGTTATACGTTATACGTTATACGTTATACGTTATACGTTATACGTTATACGTTATACGTTATACGTTATACGTTATACGTCATACGTTATACGATATACGTTATACGTTCTACGTTCTACGTTATACGTTATACGTTAAACATTGTACGTTATACGTTATACGTTATACGTTATACGTTATACGTTATACGTTATATGTTATACGTTATACGTTATACGTTATACGTTATACGTTATACGTTATACGTTATACGTTATGCGTTATAGGATATACGTTATACGTTATACGTTATACGTTATACGTTATACGTTATACGTTATACGTTATACGTTATACGTTATACGTTATACGTTATACGTTATGCGTTATAGGATATAAGTTATACGTTATACGTTATACGTTATACGTTGTACGTTATACGTTATACGTTATACGTTATACGTTATACGTTATACGTTATACGTTATACGTTATACGTTATACGTTATACGTCATACGTTATACGAAATACGTTATACGTTATACGTTCTACGTTATACGTTATACGTTAAACATTGTACGTTATACGTTATACGTTATACGTTATACGTTATACGTTATACGTTATATGTTATACGTTATACGTTATACGTTATACGTTATACGTTATACGTTATACGTTATACGTTATACGTTATACGTTATACGTTATACGTTATACGTTATACGTTATGCGTTATAGGATATAAGTTATACGTTATACGTTATACGTTATACGTTGTACGTTATACGTTATACGTTATACGTTATACGTTATACGTTATACGTTATACGTTATACGTTATACGTTATACGTTATACGTCATACGTTATACGAAATACGTTATACGTTATACGTTCTACGTTATACGTTATACGTTAAACATTGTACGTTATACGTTATACGTTATACGTTATACGTTATACGTTATACGTTATATGTTATACGTTATACGTTATACGTTATACGTTATACGTTATACGTTATACGTTATACGTTATACGTTATACGTTATACGTTATACGTTATACGTTATACGTTATACGTTATACGTTATACATTATACGTTATACGTTATACGTTATACGTTATACGTTATACGTTATACGTTATACGACATACGTTATACGTTATACGTTATACGTTATACGTTATACGTTATACTATATACGACATACGTTATACGTTATACGTTATACGTTATACGTTATACGTTATACGTTATACGTTATACGTTATACGTTATACGTTATACGTTATACGTTATACGTTATGCGTTATAGGATATACGTTATACGTTATACGTTGTACGTTATACGTTATACGTTGTACGTTATACGTTCTACGTTATACGTTATACGTTAAACGTTGTACGTTATACGTTATACGTCATCCGTTATACGTTATACGTTATACGTTACACGTTCTACGTTATACGTTATACGTTAAACGTTGTACGTTATACGTTATACGTTATACGTTATACGTTATACGTTATACGTTATACGTTATACGTTATACGTTATGCGTTATACGTTATACGTTATACGTTATACGTTATACGTTATACGTTATACGTTATACGTTATACGTCATACGTTATACGTTATACGTTATACGTTATACGTTATACGTTATACGTTATACGTTATGCGTTAAACGTTGTACGTTATACGTTCTACGTTATACGTTATACGTTAAACGTTGTACGTTATACGTTATACGTTATACGTTATACGTTATACGTTATACGTTATACGTTATACGTTATGCGTTATAGGATATACGTTATACGTTATACGTTGTACGTTATACGTTATACGTTGTACGTTATACGTTCTACGTTATACGTTATGCGTTATAGGATATACGTTATACGTTATACGTTGTACGTTATACGTTATACGTTGTACGTTATACGTTCTACGTTATACGTTATACGTTAAACGTTGTACGTTATACGTTCTACGTTATATGTTATACGTTAAACGTTGTACGTTATACGTTATACGTTATACGTTATACGTTATACGTTATACGTTATACGTTATACGTTATGCGTTATAGGATATACGTTATACGTTATACGTTGTACGTTCTACGTTATACGTTGTACGTTATACGTTCTACGTTATACGTTATACGTTAAACGTTGTACGTTATACGTTATACGTTATACGTTATACGTTATACGTTATACGTTATACGACATACGTTATACGTTATACGTTATACGTTATACGTTATACGTTATACGTTATACGTTATACGTTATACGTTATACGTTATACGACATACGTTATACGTAATACGTTATACGTTATACTATATACGACATACGTTATACGTTATACGTTATACGTTATACGTTATACGTTATACGTTATACGTTATACGTTATACGTTATATGTTATGCGTTATACGTTATACGTTATGCGTTATAGGATATACGTTATACGTTATACGTTGTACGTTATACGTTATACGTTGTACGTTATACGTTCTACGTTATACGTTATACGTTAAACGATGTACGTTATACGTTATACGTGATCCGTTATACGTTATACGTTATACGTTATACGTTCTACGTTATACGTTATACGTTAAACGTTGTACGTTATACGTTATACGTTATACGTTATACGTTATACGTTATACGTTATGCGTAATACGTTATACGTTATACGTTATACGTTATACGTTATACGTTATACGTTATACGTTATACGTTATACGTTATACGTTATACGTTATACGTTATACGTTATACGTTATACGTTATACGTCACACGTAATATGTAATACGTCATACGTTTTACGTTAATCGTTATACGTTATACGTTACACGCTATACGTTATACGTTAAACGTTATACGATATACGTTATGCGTTATAGGATATACGTTATACGTTATAAGCTATACGTTATACGTTATACGTTATACGCTATACGTTATACGTTATACGTTACACGTTACACGTTATACGTTATACGTTATACGTTATACGTTATACGTTATACGTTATACGTTATACGTTATACGTTATACGTTATACGTTATACGTTATACGTTATACGTTATACGTTATACGTTATACGTTATACGTATACGTTGTACGTTATACGTTATACGTTATACGTTATACGTTATACGTTATACGTTATACGTTATGCGTTATAGGATATACGTTATACGTTATACGTTGTACGTTATACGTTATACGTTATACGTTATACGTTATACGTTATACGTTATACGTTAAACGTTGTACGTTATACGTTATACGTTATGCGTTATACGTTATACGTCATACGTCATACGTTATACGTTATACGTTATACGTTATACGTTATACGTTATACGTTATACGTTGTACGTTATACGTTATACGTTGTACGTTATACGTTATACGTTATACGTTATACGTTAGACGTTGTACGTTATACGTTATACGTTATACGTTATACGTTGGACGTTAGACGTTATACGTTATACGTTATACGCTATACGTTATACGTTATACGTTATACGTTATACGTTATACGTAGTACGTTATACGTTATACGTTATACGTTATACATTATACATTATACGTTATACGTTATACGTTATACGTTATGCGTTATAGGATATACGTTATACGTTATACGTTGTACGTTATACGTTATACGTTGTACGTTATACGTTCTACGTTATACATTATACGTTAAACGTTGTACGTTATACGTTATACGTCATACGTTATACGTTATACGTTATACGTTATACGTTCTACGTTATACGTTATACGTTAAACGTTGTACGTTATACGTTATACGTTATACGTTATACGTTATACGTTATACGTTATGCGTTATACGTTATACGTTATACGTTATACGTTATACGTTATACGTTATACGTTATACGTTATACGTTATACGTTATACGTTATACGTTATACGTTATACGTTATACGTTATACGTTATACGTAATATGTAATACGTCATACGTTTTACGTTAATCGTTATACGTTATACGTTATACGCTATACGTTATACGTTATACGTTATACGTTATACGTTATACGTTATACGTTATACGTTATACGTTATACGTTATACGTTATACGTTATACGTTATACGTTATACGTCATACTTTATACGTTATACGTTATACGTTATACGTTATACGTTATACGTTATACGTTATACTTTATACGTTATGCGTTATAGGATATACGTTATACGTTTTACGTTGTACGTTATACTTTATAAGTTATACGTTATACGTTATACGTTGGACGTTATACGTTATACGTTATACGTTATACGCTGTACGTTATACGTTATACGTTATACGTTATACGTTATACGTTGTACGTTATACGTTATACGTTATACGTTATACGTTATACGTTATACGTTATACGTTATACGCTATACGTTATACGTTATACATTATACGTTATACGTTATACGTTATACGTTATACGTTATACGTTATACGTTATACGACATACGTTATACGTTATACGTTATACGTTATACGTTATACGTTATACGTTATACGTTATACGTTATACGTTATACGTTATACGTTATACGTTATACGTTATACGTTATACGTTATACGTTATACGTTATACGTTATGCGTTATAGGATATACGTTATACGTTATACGTTATACGTTATACGTTGTACGTTATACGTTATACGTTATACGTTATACGTTATACGTTATACGTTATACGTTATACGTTATACGTTATACGTTATACGTTATACGACATACGTTATACGTTATACGTTATACGTTATACGTTATACGTTATACGTTATACGTTATACGTTATACGTTATACGTTATACGTTATACGTTATACGTTATACGTTATACGTTATACGTTATACGTTATACGTTATACGTTATACGTTATACGTTATATGTAGCTGCTCGTGGTAGATCTCGAGGATCTTTCGAGCATTGAATGTGTTTGCACGATGGGTGCCGACTATAGATGACTCGAAGGACCACCTTCCCGTTGGAAGGACTAACTGTTGTTGATCGTTGTCCACTAGGCTGGACCGATGGAGGTTGTAATGCCGCCTTCGAGGTCTCCGCCGCTTGCTGCTCTCACGTCCAGAGGGGTGTTGAGCGTTGTCCTCACACACGGCGCCTCACTGGATGCACAAGTCGGCTGCCGAACTTCCTCGAAGGTCCAAGATTCCGTGGAGGCTCGAGGGATTGCTGGTAATTCCCTCGAGGAGTGCAAGTTCTTTGTGGGAACTAACGCCGGAAGCTTCACACGTCAATCCGTGCGTTCAGGCCAAAACTCTAACCGTGATCTCTTAGCTGTACTCTGTGCGCCTTGGTTGTAAGCCCTTGGCGATACTCTGTACACTCTAGTCGTCGACCCTTGGTTCTATTGTCTTGGTGGTATTCTGTGCAACTAATCTAAGATTTCTTGGGTCAGTGCAAACGTCGCCTCGGTTCGCCCTACTCCCTTGAATTAAGGGTGGGTGGCGACGAATGCCTGACCAATTACGACGGGTCCTAGTCCCGCCGAATCTAGGACATGCCCATCGCTATGGGGCTTAGGTGGGGGCGTCGCGACGTAGACAGGGTGTCCAAACCCCTGCAGGCCTGGGCTGGAATTTTCCAGCATCTTGAATGATGCAACAAAGGGCGCTAGGGCCTCGCGTGCCAGGCGATGCGGAGGGTCCCTGTCTAAGTGCCTGCAGTGGTTTATGACGGGAAATAGCTATCACTTGCTCCGTGCCTCGAGTCGAACAACAAATAAACTGACCTTCGGTGACAGGCCCGTGCCGTAGCGATGTGGACAATTTCTCTAACAAACTCGAAGCACGGTCCCGCCATAAACCGCAGCTGCAAGCCTCTACATTATACGTTATACGTTATACGTTATACGTTATACGTTATACGTTATACGTTATACGTTATACGTTATACGTTATACGTTATACGTTATACGTTATACGTTACACGTAATATGTAATACGTCATACGTTTTACGTTAATCGTTATACGTTATACGTTATACGCTATACGTTATACGTTATACGTTATACGATATACGTTATACGTTATACGTTATACGCTATACGTTATACGTTATACGTTATACGTTATACGCTATACGTTATACGTTATACGTTATACGTTACACGTTATACGTTACACGTTATACGTTATACGTTATAATGTATACGTTATGCGTTATACGCTATACGTTATGCGTTATAGGATATACGTTATGCGTTATAGGATGTAGGTTATACTTTATACGTTATACGTTATGCGTTATACGTTATACGTTATACGTTATACGTTATACGTTATACGTTATACGTTATACGTTATACGTTATACGTTATACGTTATACGTTATACGTTATACGTTATACGTTATACGTAATATGTAATACGTCATACGTTTTACGTTAATCGTTATACGTTATACGTTATACGCTATACGTTATACGTTATACGTTATACGTTATACGTTATACGTTATACGTTATACGTTATACGTTATACGTTATACGTTATACGTTATACGTTATACGTTATACGTCATACTTTATACGTTATACGTTATACGTTATACGTTATACGTTATACGTTATACGTTATACGTTATACGTTATGCGTTATAGGATATACGTTATACGTTTTACGTTGTACGTTATACTTTATAAGTTATACGTTATACGTTATACGTTGGACGTTATACGTTATACGTTATACGTTATACGCTGTACGTTATACGTTATACGTTATACGTTATACGTTATACGTTATACGTTATACGTTATACGTTATACGTTATACGTTATACGTTATGCGTTATAGGATATACGTTATACGTTATACGTTATACGTTATACGTTGTACGTTATACGTTATACGTTATACGTTATACGTTATACGTTATACGTTATACGTTATACGTTATACGTTATACGTTATACGTTATACGTTATACGTTATACGACATACGTTACACGTTATACGTTATACGTTATACGTTATACGTTATACGTTATACGTTATACGTTATACGTTATACGTTATACGACATACGTTACACGTTATACGTTATACGTTATACGTTATACGTTATACGTTATACGTTATACGTTATACGTTATACGTTATACGTTATACGTTATACGTTATACGTTATACGTTATACGTTATACGTTATACGTTATACGTTATACGACATACGTTATACGTTATACGTTATACGTTATACGTTATACGTTATACGTTATACGTTATACGTTATACGTTATACGTAATATGTAATACGTCATACGTTTTACGTTAATCGTTATACGTTATACGTTATACGCTATACGTTATACGTTATACGTTATACGTTATACGTTATACGTTATACGTTATACGTTATACGTTATACGTTATACGTTATACGTTATACGACATACGTTATACGTTATACGTTATACGTTATACGTTATACGTTATACGTTATACGTTATACGTTATACGTTATACGTTATACGTTGTACGTTATACGTTATACGTTATACGTTATACGTTATACGTTATACGTTATACGTTATACGCTATACGTTATACGTTATACATTATACGTTATACGTTATACGTTATACGTTATACGTTATACGTTATACGTTATACGACATACGTTATACGTTATACGTTATACGTTATACGTTATACGTTATACGTTATACGTTATACGTTATACGTTATACGTTATACGTTATACGTTATACGTTATACGTTATACGTTATACGTTATGCGTTATAGGATATACGTTATACGTTATACGTTATACGTTATACGTTGTACGTTATACGTTATACGTTATACGTTGTACGTTATACGTTATACGCTATACGTTATACGTTATACGTTATACGTTATACGT
Source organism: Ptiloglossa arizonensis (assembly GCF_051014685.1). NCBI lineage: Eukaryota > Metazoa > Arthropoda > Insecta > Hymenoptera > Colletidae > Ptiloglossa > Ptiloglossa arizonensis. Next base: position 49,758 of record NW_027479108.1, read on the forward strand.
TATACGTTATACGTTATACGACATACGTTACACGTTATACGTTATACGTTATACGTTATACGTTATACGTTATACGTTATACGTTATACGTTATACGTTATACGTTATACGTTATACGTTATACGTTATACGTTATACGTTATACGTTATACGTTATACGTTATACGTTATACGTTATACGTTATACGTTATACGTTATACGTTATACGTTATACGTTATACGTTATACGTTATACGTTATACGTTACACGTAATATGTAATACGTCATACGTTTTACGTTAATCGTTATACGTTATACGTTATACGCTATACGTTATACGTTATACGTTATACGATATACGTTATACGTTATACGTTATACGCTATACGTTATACGTTATACGTTATACGTTATACGCTATACGTTATACGTTATACGTTATACGTTACACGTTATACGTTACACGTTATACGTTATACGTTATAATGTATACGTTATGCGTTATACGCTATACGTTATGCGTTATAGGATATACGTTATGCGTTATAGGATGTAGGTTATACTTTATACGTTATACGTTATGCGTTATAGGATATACGTTATAGGATATACGTTGTACGCTATACGTTATACGTTGTACGTTATACGTTATACGTTATACGTTATACGTTATACGTTATACGTTATACGTTATACGTTATACGTTATACGTTATACGTTATACGTTATACGTTATACGTTATACGTTATACGTTATGCGTTATAGGATATACGTTATACGTTATACGTTGTACGTTATACGTTATACGTTGTACGTTATACGTTCTACGTTATACGTTATACGTTAAACGTTGTACGTTATACGTTATACGTCATACGTTATACGTTATACGTTATACGTTATACGTTCTACGTTATACGTTATACGTTAAACGTTGTACGTTATACGTTATACGTTATACGTTATACGTTATACGTTATACGTTATGCGTTATACGTTATACGTTATACGTTATACGTTATACGTTATACGTTATACGTTATACGTTATACGTTATACGTTGTACGTTATACGTTATACGTTGTACGTTATACGTTCTACGTTATACGTCATACGTTACACGTTATACGTTATACGTTATACGTTATACGTTATAAGTTATACGTTATACGTTATACGTTATAGGTTATACGTTATACGTTATACGTTAGACGCTATACGTTATACGTTATACGTTATACATTATACGTTATACGTTATACGTTATATGTTATACGTTATACGTTATACGTTATACATTATACGTTATACGTTATACGTTATGCGTTATAGGATATACGTTATACGTTATACGTTGTACGTTATACGTTATACGTTATGCGTTATACGTCATGCGATATACGCTATACGTTATACGTTATACGTTATACGTTATACATTATACGTTATACGTTATACGTCATACGTCATACGTTATACGTTATACGTTATACGTTATACGTTATACGTTATACGTTGTACGTTATACGTTATCCGTTGTACGTTATACGTTATACGTTATACGTTATACGTTAGACGTTGTACGTTATACGTTATACGTTATACGTTATACGTTGGACGTTAGACGTTATACGTTATACGTTATACGCTATACGTTATACGTTATACGTTATACGTTATACGTTATACGTAGTACGTTATACGTTATACGTTATACGTTATACATTATACATTATACGTTATACGTTATACGTTATACGTTATGCGTTATAGGATATACGTTATACGTTATACGTTGTACGTTATACGTTATACGTTGTACGTTATACGTTCTACGTTATACGTTATGCGTTATACGTTATACGTTATACGTTATACGTTATACGTTATACGTTATACCTTATACGTTATACGTTATACGACATACGTTATACGTTATACGTTATACGTTATACGTTATACGTTATACGTTATACGTTATACGTTATACGTTATACGTTATACGTTATACGTTATACGTTATACGTTATGCGTTATAGGATATACGTTATAGGATATACGTTGTACGCTATACGTTATACGTTGTACGTTATACGTTCTACGTTATACGTTATACGTTATACGTTATACGTTATACGTTATACGTTAGACGCTATACGTTATACGTTATACGTTATACGTTATACGTTATACGTTATACGTTATACGTTATACGTTATACGTTATACGTTATACGTTATACGTTATACGTTATACATTATACGTTATACGTTATACGTTATGCGTTATAGGATATACGTTATACGTTATACGTTGTACGTTATACGTTGTACGTTATGCGTTATACGTCATGCGATATACGTTATACGTTATACGTTATACGTTATACGTTATACGTTATACGTTATACGTTATACGTTATACGTTATACGTTATACGTTACACGTTATACGTTATACGTTATACGTTATACGTTATACGTTATGCGTTATAGGATATACGTTATACGTTATACGTTGTACGTTATACGTTATCCGTTCTACGTTATACGTTATACGTTAAACGCTGTACGTTATACGTCATCCGTTATACGTTATACGTTATACGTTACACGTTCTACGTTATACGTTATACGTTAAACGTTGTACGTTATACGTTATACGTTATACGTTATACGTTATACGTTATACGTTATACGTTATGCGTTATACGTTATACGTTATACGTTATACGTTATACGTTATACGTTATACGTTATACGTTATACGTCATACGTTATACGTTATACGTTATACGTTATACGTTATACGTTATACGTTATACGTTATACGTTATACGTTATACGTTATGCCTTATAGGATATACGTTATACGTTATACGTTGTACGTTATACGTTATACGTTGTACGTTATACGTTCTACGTTATACGTTATGCGTTATAGGATATACGTTATACGTTATACGTTGTACGTTATACGTTATACGTTGTACGTTATACGTTCTACGTTATACGTTAAACGTTAAACGTTGTACGTTATACGTTCTACGTTATATGTTATACGTTAAACGTTGTACGTTATACGTTATACGTTATACGTTATACGTTATACGTTATACGTTATACGTTATACGTTATGCGTTATAGGATATACGTTATACGTTATACGTTGTACGTTATACGTTATACGTTGTACGTTATACGTTCTACGTTATACGTTATACGTTAAACGTTGTACGTTATACGTTATACGTTATACGTTATACGTTATACGTTATACGTTATACGACATACGTTATACGTTATACGTTATACGTTATACGTTATACGTTATACGTTATACGTTATACGTTATACGTTATACGTTATACGACATACGTTATACGTAATACGTTATACGTTATACTATATACGACATACGTTATACGTTATACGTTATACGTTATACGTTATACGTTATACGTTATACGTTATACGTTATACGTTATATGTTATACGTTATACGTTATACGTTATGCGTTATAGGATATACGTTATACGTTATACGTTGTACGTTATACGTTATACGTTGTACGTTATACGTTCTACGTTATACGTTATACGTTAAACGATGTACGTTATACGTTATACGTGATCCGTTATACGTTATACGTTATACGTTATACGTTCTACGTTATACGTTATACGTTAAACGTTGTACGTTATACGTTATACGTTATACGTTATACGTTATACGTTATACGTTATGCGTAATACGTTATACGTTATACGTTATACGTTATACGTTATACGTTATACGTTATACGTTATACGTTATACGTTATACGTTATACGTTATACGTTATACGTTATACGTTATACGTTATACGTCACACGTAATATGTAATACGTCATACGTTTTACGTTAATCGTTATACGTTATACGTTACACGCTATACGTTATACGTTAAACGTTATACGATATACGTTATGCGTTATAGGATATACGTTATACGTTATAAGCTATACGTTATACGTTATACGTTATACGCTATACGTTATACGTTATACGTTATACGTTACACGTTATACGTTATACGTTATACGTTATACGTTATACGCTATACGTTATACGTTATACGTTATACGTTATACGTTATACGTAGTACGTTATACGTTATACGTTATACGTTATACATTATACATTATACGTTATACGTTATACGTTATACGTTATGCGTTATAGGATATACGTTATACGTTATACGTTGTACGTTATACGTTATACGTTGTACGTTATACGTTCTACGTTATACGTTATGCGTTATACGTTATACGTTATACGTTATACGTTATACGTTATACGTTATACCTTATACGTTATACGTTATACGACATACGTTATACGTTATACGTTATACGTTATACGTTATACGTTATACGTTATACGTTATACGTTATACGTTATACGTTATACGTTATACGTTATACGTTATACGTTATGCGTTATAGGATATACGTTATAGGATATACGTTGTACGCTATACGTTATACGTTGTACGTTATACGTTCTACGTTATACGTTATACGTTATACGTTATACGTTATACGTTATACGTTAGACGCTATACGTTATACGTTATACGTTATACGTTATACGTTATACGTTATACGTTATACGTTATACGTTATACGTTATACGTTATACGTTATACGTTATACGTTATACGTTATACATTATACGTTATACGTTATACGTTATGCGTTATAGGATATACGTTATACGTTATACGTTGTACGTTATACGTTGTACGTTATGCGTTATACGTCATGCGATATACGTTATACGTTATACGTTATACGTTATACGTTATACGTTATACGTTATACGTTATACGTTATACGTTATACGTTATACGTTACACGTTATACGTTATACGTTATACGTTATACGTTATACGTTATGCGTTATAGGATATACGTTATACGTTATACGTTGTACGTTATACGTTATCCGTTCTACGTTATACGTTATACGTTAAACGCTGTACGTTATACGTCATCCGTTATACGTTATACGTTATACGTTACACGTTCTACGTTATACGTTATACGTTAAACGTTGTACGTTATACGTTATACGTTATACGTTATACGTTATACGTTATACGTTATACGTTATGCGTTATACGTTATACGTTATACGTTATACGTTATACGTTATACGTTATACGTTATACGTTATACGTCATACGTTATACGTTATACGTTATACGTTATACGTTATACGTTATACGTTATACGTTATACGTTATACGTTATACGTTATGCCTTATAGGATATACGTTATACGTTATACGTTGTACGTTATACGTTATACGTTGTACGTTATACGTTCTACGTTATACGTTATGCGTTATAGGATATACGTTATACGTTATACGTTGTACGTTATACGTTATACGTTGTACGTTATACGTTCTACGTTATACGTTAAACGTTAAACGTTGTACGTTATACGTTCTACGTTATATGTTATACGTTAAACGTTGTACGTTATACGTTATACGTTATACGTTATACGTTATACGTTATACGTTATACGTTATACGTTATGCGTTATAGGATATACGTTATACGTTATACGTTGTACGTTATACGTTATACGTTGTACGTTATACGTTCTACGTTATACGTTATACGTTAAACGTTGTACGTTATACGTTATACGTTATACGTTATACGTTATACGTTATACGTTATACGACATACGTTATACGTTATACGTTATACGTTATACGTTATACGTTATACGTTATACGTTATACGTTATACGTTATACGTTATACGACATACGTTATACGTAATACGTTATACGTTATACTATATACGACATACGTTATACGTTATACGTTATACGTTATACGTTATACGTTATACGTTATACGTTATACGTTATACGTTATATGTTATACGTTATACGTTATACGTTATGCGTTATAGGATATACGTTATACGTTATACGTTGTACGTTATACGTTATACGTTGTACGTTATACGTTCTACGTTATACGTTATACGTTAAACGATGTACGTTATACGTTATACGTGATCCGTTATACGTTATACGTTATACGTTATACGTTCTACGTTATACGTTATACGTTAAACGTTGTACGTTATACGTTATACGTTATACGTTATACGTTATACGTTATACGTTATGCGTAATACGTTATACGTTATACGTTATACGTTATACGTTATACGTTATACGTTATACGTTATACGTTATACGTTATACGTTATACGTTATACGTTATACGTTATACGTTATACGTCACACGTAATATGTAATACGTCATACGTTTTACGTTAATCGTTATACGTTATACGTTACACGCTATACGTTATACGTTAAACGTTATACGATATACGTTATGCGTTATAGGATATACGTTATACGTTATAAGCTATACGTTATACGTTATACGTTATACGCTATACGTTATACGTTATACGTTATACGTTACACGTTATACGTTATACGTTATACGTTATACGTTATACGTTATACGTTATACGTTATACGTTATACGTTATACGTTATACGTTATACGTTATACGTTATACGTTATACGTTATACGTTATACGTTATACGTTATACGTATACGTTGTACGTTATACGTTATACGTTATACGTTATACGTTATACGTTATACGTTATACGTTATACGTTATGCGTTATAGGATATACGTTATACGTTATACGTTGTACGTTATACGTTATACGTTATACGTTATACGTTATACGTTATACGTTATACGTTAAACGTTGTACGTTATACGTTATACGTTATACATTATACGTTATACGTTATACGTCATACGTCATACGTTATACGTTATACGTTATACGTTATACGTTATACGTTATACGTTGTACGTTATACGTTATACGTTGTACGTTATACGTTATACGTTATACGTTATACGTTAGACGTTGTACGTTATACGTTATACGTTATACGTTATACGTTGGACGTTAGACGTTATACGTTATACGTTATACGCTATACGTTATACGTTATACGTTATACGTTATACGTTATACGTAGTACGTTATACGTTATACGTTATACGTTATACATTATACGTTATACGTTATACGTTATACATTATACGTTATACGTTATACGTTATGCGTTATAGGATATACGTTATACGTTATACGTTGTACGTTATACGTTATACGTTGTACGTTATACGTTCTACGTTATACGTTATACGTTATACGTTATACGTTATACGTTATACGTTATACGTTATACGTAATATGTAATACGTCATACGTTTTACGTTAATCGTTATACGTTATACGTTATACGCTATAGGTTATACGTTATACGTTATACGTTATACGTTATACGTTATACGTTATACGTTATACGTTATACGTTACACGTTATACGTTATACGTTATACGTTATACGTTATACGTTATGCGTTATAGGATATACGTTATACGTTATACGTTGTACGTTATACGTTATCCGTTCTACGTTATACGTTATACGTTAAACGCTGTACGTTATACGTCATCCGTTATACGTTATACGTTATACGTTACACGTTCTACGTTATACGTTATACGTTAAACGTTGTACGTTATACGTTATACGTGATCCGTTATACGTTATACGTTATACGTTATACGTTCTACGTTATACGTTATACGTTAAACGTTGTACGTTATACGTTATACGTTATACGTTATACGTTATACGTTATACGTTATGCGTAATACGTTATACGTTATACGTTATACGTTATACGTTATACGTTATACGTTATACGTTATACGTTATACGTTATACGTTATACGTTATACGTTATACGTTATACGTTATACGTCACACGTAATATGTAATACGTCATACGTTTTACGTTAATCGTTATACGTTATACGTTACACGCTATACGTTATACGTTAAACGTTATACGATATACGTTATGCGTTATAGGATATACGTTATACGTTATAAGCTATACGTTATACGTTATACGTTATACGCTATACGTTATACGTTATACGTTATACGTTACACGTTATACGTTATACGTTATACGTTATACGTTATACGCTATACGTTATACGTTATACGTTATACGTTATACGTTATACGTAGTACGTTATACGTTATACGTTATACGTTATACATTATACATTATACGTTATACGTTATACGTTATACGTTATGCGTTATAGGATATACGTTATACGTTATACGTTGTACGTTATACGTTATACGTTGTACGTTATACGTTCTACGTTATACGTTATGCGTTATACGTTATACGTTATACGTTATACGTTATACGTTATACGTTATACCTTATACGTTATACGTTATACGACATACGTTATACGTTATACGTTATACGTTATACGTTATACGTTATACGTTATACGTTATACGTTATACGTTATACGTTATACGTTATACGTTATACGTTATACGTTATGCGTTATAGGATATACGTTATAGGATATACGTTGTACGCTATACGTTATACGTTGTACGTTATACGTTCTACGTTATACGTTATACGTTATACGTTATACGTTATACGTTATACGTTAGACGCTATACGTTATACGTTATACGTTATACGTTATACGTTATACGTTATACGTTATACGTTATACGTTATACGTTATACGTTATACGTTATACGTTATACGTTATACATTATACGTTATACGTTATACGTTATGCGTTATAGGATATACGTTATACGTTATACGTTGTACGTTATACGTTGTACGTTATGCGTTATACGTCATGCGATATACGTTATACGTTATACGTTATACGTTATACGTTATACGTTATACGTTATACGTTATACGTTATACGTTATACGTTATACGTTACACGTTATACGTTATACGTTATACGTTATACGTTATACGTTATGCGTTATAGGATATACGTTATACGTTATACGTTGTACGTTATACGTTATCCGTTCTACGTTATACGTTATACGTTAAACGCTGTACGTTATACGTCATCCGTTATACGTTATACGTTATACGTTACACGTTCTACGTTATACGTTATACGTTAAACGTTGTACGTTATACGTTATACGTTATACGTTATACGTTATACGTTATACGTTATACGTTATGCGTTATACGTTATACGTTATACGTTATACGTTATACGTTATACGTTATACGTTATACGTTATACGTCATACGTTATACGTTATACGTTATACGTTATACGTTATACGTTATACGTTATACGTTATACGTTATACGTTATACGTTATGCCTTATAGGATATACGTTATACGTTATACGTTGTACGTTATACGTTATACGTTGTACGTTATACGTTCTACGTTATACGTTATGCGTTATAGGATATACGTTATACGTTATACGTTGTACGTTATACGTTATACGTTGTACGTTATACGTTCTACGTTATACGTTAAACGTTAAACGTTGTACGTTATACGTTCTACGTTATATGTTATACGTTAAACGTTGTACGTTATACGTTATACGTTATACGTTATACGTTATACGTTATACGTTATACGTTATACGTTATGCGTTATAGGATATACGTTATACGTTATACGTTGTACGTTATACGTTATACGTTGTACGTTATACGTTCTACGTTATACGTTATACGTTAAACGTTGTACGTTATACGTTATACGTTATACGTTATACGTTATACGTTATACGTTATACGACATACGTTATACGTTATACGTTATACGTTATACGTTATACGTTATACGTTATACGTTATACGTTATACGTTATACGTTATACGACATACGTTATACGTAATACGTTATACGTTATACTATATACGACATACGTTATACGTTATACGTTATACGTTATACGTTATACGTTATACGTTATACGTTATACGTTATACGTTATATGTTATACGTTATACGTTATACGTTATGCGTTATAGGATATACGTTATACGTTATACGTTGTACGTTATACGTTATACGTTGTACGTTATACGTTCTACGTTATACGTTATACGTTAAACGATGTACGTTATACGTTATACGTGATCCGTTATACGTTATACGTTATACGTTATACGTTCTACGTTATACGTTATACGTTAAACGTTGTACGTTATACGTTATACGTTATACGTTATACGTTATACGTTATACGTTATGCGTAATACGTTATACGTTATACGTTATACGTTATACGTTATACGTTATACGTTATACGTTATACGTTATACGTTATACGTTATACGTTATACGTTATACGTTATACGTTATACGTCACACGTAATATGTAATACGTCATACGTTTTACGTTAATCGTTATACGTTATACGTTACACGCTATACGTTATACGTTAAACGTTATACGATATACGTTATGCGTTATAGGATATACGTTATACGTTATAAGCTATACGTTATACGTTATACGTTATACGCTATACGTTATACGTTATACGTTATACGTTACACGTTATACGTTATACGTTATACGTTATACGTTATACGTTATACGTTATACGTTATACGTTATACGTTATACGTTATACGTTATACGTTATACGTTATACGTTATACGTTATACGTTATACGTTATACGTTATACGTATACGTTGTACGTTATACGTTATACGTTATACGTTATACGTTATACGTTATACGTTATACGTTATACGTTATGCGTTATAGGATATACGTTATACGTTATACGTTGTACGTTATACGTTATACGTTATACGTTATACGTTATACGTTATACGTTATACGTTAAACGTTGTACGTTATACGTTATACGTTATACATTATACGTTATACGTTATACGTCATACGTCATACGTTATACGTTATACGTTATACGTTATACGTTATACGTTATACGTTGTACGTTATACGTTATACGTTGTACGTTATACGTTATACGTTATACGTTATACGTTAGACGTTGTACGTTATACGTTATACGTTATACGTTATACGTTGGACGTTAGACGTTATACGTTATACGTTATACGCTATACGTTATACGTTATACGTTATACGTTATACGTTATACGTAGTACGTTATACGTTATACGTTATACGTTATACATTATACGTTATACGTTATACGTTATACATTATACGTTATACGTTATACGTTATGCGTTATAGGATATACGTTATACGTTATACGTTGTACGTTATACGTTATACGTTGTACGTTATACGTTCTACGTTATACGTTATACGTTATACGTTATACGTTATACGTTATACGTTATACGTTATACGTAATATGTAATACGTCATACGTTTTACGTTAATCGTTATACGTTATACGTTATACGCTATAGGTTATACGTTATACGTTATACGTTATACGTTATACGTTATACGTTATACGTTATACGTTATACGTTATACGTTATACGTTATACGTTATACGTTATACGTTATACGACATACGTTATACGTTATACGTTATACGTTATACGTTATACGTTATACGTTATACGTTATACGTTATACGTTATACGTAATATGTAATACGTCATACGTTTTACGTTAATCGTTATACGTTATACGTTATACGCTATACGTTATACGTTATACGTTATACGTTATACGTTATACGTTATACGTTATACGTTATACGTTATACGTTATACGTTATACGTTATACGACATACGTTATACGTTATACGTTATACGTTATACGTTATACGTTATACGTTATACGTTATACGTTATACGTTATACGTTATACGTTATACGTTATACGTTATACGTTGTACGTTATACGTTATACGTTATACGTTATACGTTATACGTTATACGTTATACGTTATACGCTATACGTTATACGTTATACATTATACGTTATACGTTATACGTTATACGTTATACGTTATACGTTATACGTTATACGACATACGTTATACGTTATACGTTATACGTTATACGTTATACGTTATACGTTATACGTTATACGTTATACGTTATACGTTATACGTTATACGTTATACGTTATACGTTATACGTTATACGTTATGCGTTATAGGATATACGTTATACGTTATACGTTATACGTTATACGTTGTACGTTATACGTTATACGTTATACGTTGTACGTTATACGTTATACGCTATACGTTATACGTTATACGTTATACGTTATACGTTATACGTTATACGTTATACGACATACGTTACACGTTATACGTTATACGTTATACGTTATACGTTATACGTTATACGTTATACGTTATACGTTATACGTTATACGTTATACGTTATACGTTATACGTTATACGTTATACGTTATACGTTATACGTTATACGTTATACGTTATACGTTATACGTTATACGTTATACGTTATACGTTATACGTTACACGTAATATGTAATACGTCATACGTTTTACGTTAATCGTTATACGTTATACGTTATACGCTATACGTTATACGTTATACGTTATACGATATACGTTATACGTTATACGTTATACGCTATACGTTATACGTTATACGTTATACGTTATACGCTATACGTTATACGTTATACGTTATACGTTACACGTTATACGTTACACGTTATACGTTATACGTTATAATGTATACGTTATGCCTTATACGCTATACGTTATGCGTTATAGGATATACGTTATGCGTTATAGGATGTAGGTTATACTTTATACGTTATACGTTATGCGTTATAGGATATACGTTATAGGATATACGTTGTACGCTATACGTTATAGGTTGTACGTTATACGTTATACGTTATACGTTATACGTTATACGTTATACGTTATACGTTATACGTTATACGTTATACGTTATACGTTATACGTTATACGTTATACGTTATACGTTATACGTTATGCGTTATAGGATATACGTTATACGTTATACGTTGTACGTTATACGTTATACGTTGTACGTTATACGTTCTACGTTATACGTTATACGTTAAACGTTGTACGTTATACGTTATACGTCATACGTTATACGTTATACGTTATACGTTATACGTTCTACGTTATACGTTATACGTTAAACGTTGTACGTTATACGTTATACGTTATACGTTATACGTTATACGTTATACGTTATGCGTTATACGTTATACGTTATACGTTATACGTTATACGTTATACGTTATACGTTATACGTTATACGTTATACGTTATACGTTATACGTTATACGTTATACGTCATACGTTACACGTTATACGTTATACGTTATACGTTATAAGTTATACGTTATACGTTATACGTTATAGGTTATACGTTATACGTTATACGTTAGACGCTATACGTTATACGTTATACGTTATACATTATACGTTATACGTTATACGTTATATGTTATACGTTATACGTTATACGTTATACATTATACGTTATACGTTATACGTTATGCGTTATAGGATATACGTTATACGTTATACGTTGTACGTTATACGTTATACGTTATGCGTTATACGTCATGCGATATACGCTATACGTTATACGTTATACGTTATACGTTATACATTATACGTTATACGTTATACGTCATACGTCATACGTTATACGTTATACGTTATACGTTATACGTTATACGTTATACGTTGTACGTTATACGTTATCCGTTGTACGTTATACGTTATACGTTATACGTTATACGTTAGACGTTGTACGTTATACGTTATACGTTATACGTTATACGTTGGACGTTAGACGTTATACGTTATACGTTATACGCTATACGTTATACGTTATACGTTATACGTTATACGTTATACGTAGTACGTTATACGTTATACGTTATACGTTATACATTATACATTATACGTTATACGTTATACGTTATACGTTATGCGTTATAGGATATACGTTATACGTTATACGTTGTACGTTATACGTTATACGTTGTACGTTATACGTTCTACGTTATACGTTATGCGTTATACGTTATACGTTATACGTTATACGTTATACGTTATACGTTATACCTTATACGTTATACGTTATACGACATACGTTATACGTTATACGTTATACGTTATACGTTATACGTTATACGTTATACGTTATACGTTATACGTTATACGTTATACGTTATACGTTATACGTTATGCGTTATAGGATATACGTTATAGGATATACGTTGTACGCTATACGTTATACGTTGTACGTTATACGTTCTACGTTATACGTTATACGTTATACGTTATACGTTATACGTTATACATTATACGTTATACGTTATACGTCATACGTCATACGTTATACGTTATACGTTATACGTTATACGTTATACGTTATACGTTGTACGTTATACGTTATACGTTGTACGTTATACGTTATACGTTATACGTTATACGTTAGACGTTGTACGTTATACGTTATACGTTATACGTTATACGTTGGACGTTAGACGTTATACGTTATACGTTATACGCTATACGTTATACGTTATACGTTATACGTTATACGTTATACGTAGTACGTTATACGTTATACGTTATACGTTATACATTATACGTTATACGTTATACGTTATACGTTATACGTTATACGTTATACGTTATGCGTTATAGGATATACGTTATACGTTATACGTTATACGTTATACGTTATACGTTATACGTTATACGTTATGCGTTAAACGTTGTACGTTATACGTTCTACGTTATACGTTATACGTTAAACGTTGTACGTTATACGTTATACGTTATACGTTATACGTTATACGTTATACGTTATACGTTATACGTTATACGTTATACGTTATGCGTTATAGGATATACGTTATACGTTATACGTTGTACGTTATACGTTATACGTTGTACGTTATACGTTCTACGTTATACGTTATACGTTATACGTTATACGTTATACGTTATACGTTATACGTCATACGTTATACGTTATACGTTATACGTTATACGTTATACGTTATACGTTATACGTTATGCGTTAAACGTTGTACGTTATACGTTCTACGTTATACGTTATACGTTAAACGTTGTACGTTATACGTTATACGTTATACGTTATACGTTATACGTTATACGTTATACGTTATACGTTATACGTTATACGTTATGCGTTATAGGATATACGTTATACGTTATACGTTGTACGTTATACGTTATACGTTGTACGTTATACGTTCTACGTTATACGTTATGCGTTATAGGATATACGTTATACGTTATACGTTGTACGTTATACGTTATACGTTGTACGTTATACGTTCTACGTTATACGTTATACGTTAAACGTTGTACGTTATACGTTCTACGTTATATGTTATACGTTAAACGTTGTACGTTATACGTTATACGTTATACGTTATACGTTATACGTTATACGTTATACGTTATACGTTATGCGTTATAGGATATACGTTATACGTTATACGTTGTACGTTATACGTTATACGTTGTACGTTATACGTTCTACGTTATACGTTATACGTTAAACGTTGTACGTTATACGTTATACGTTATACGTTATACGTTATACGTTATACGTTATACGACATACGTTATACGTTATACGTTATACGTTATACGTTATACGTTATACGTTATACGTTATACGTTATACGTTATACGTTATACGACATACGTTATACGTAATACGTTATACGTTATACTATATACGACATACGTTATACGTTATACGTTATACGTTATACGTTATACGTTATACGTTATACGTTATACGTTATACGTTATATGTTATACGTTATACGTTATACGTTATGCGTTATAGGATATACGTTATACGTTATACGTTGTACGTTATACGTTATACGTTGTACGTTATACGTTCTACGTTATACGTTATACGTTAAACGATGTACGTTATACGTTATACGTGATCCGTTATACGTTATACGTTATACGTTATACGTTCTACGTTATACGTTATACGTTAAACGTTGTACGTTATACGTTATACGTTATACGTTATACGTTATACGTTATACGTTATGCGTAATACGTTATACGTTATACGTTATACGTTATACGTTATACGTTATACGTTATACGTTATACGTTATACGTTATACGTTATACGTTATACGTTATACGTTATACGTCACACGTAATATGTAATACGTCATACGTTTTACGTTAATCGTTATACGTTATACGTTACACGCTATACGTTATACGTTAAACGTTATACGATATACGTTATGCGTTATAGGATATACGTTATACGTTATAAGCTATACGTTATACGTTATACGTTATACGCTATACGTTATACGTTATACGTTATACGTTACACGTTATACGTTATACGTTATACGTTATACGTTATACGTTATACGTTATACGTTATACGTTATACGTTATACGTTATACGTTATACGTTATACGTTATACGTTATACGTTATACGTTATACGTTATACGTTATACGTTATACGTATACGTTGTACGTTATACGTTATACGTTATACGTTATACGTTATACGTTATACGTTATACGTTATACGTTATGCGTTATAGGATATACGTTATACGTTATACGTTGTACGTTATACGTTATACGTTATACGTTATACGTTATACGTTATACGTTATACGTTAAACGTTGTACGTTATACGTTATACGTTATACATTATACGTTATACGTTATACGTCATACGTCATACGTTATACGTTATACGTTATACGTTATACGTTATACGTTATACGTTGTACGTTATACGTTATACGTTGTACGTTATACGTTATACGTTATACGTTATACGTTAGACGTTGTACGTTATACGTTATACGTTATACGTTATACGTTGGACGTTAGACGTTATACGTTATACGTTATACGCTATACGTTATACGTTATACGTTATACGTTATACGTTATACGTAGTACGTTATACGTTATACGTTATGCGTTATAGGATATACGTTATACGTTTTACGTTGTACGTTATACTTTATAAGTTATACGTTATACGTTATACGTTATACGTTATACGTTATACGTTATACGTTATACGTTATACGTTATACGTTATACGTTATACGTTATACGTTATACGTTATGCGTTATAGGATATACGTTATACGTTATACGTTGTACGTTATACGTTATACGTTGTACGTTATACGTTCTACGTTATACGTTATACGTTAAACGTTGTACGTTATACGTTATACGTCATACGTTATACGTTATACGTTATACGTTATACGTTATACGTTATACGTTATACGTTAAACGTTGTACGTTATACGTTATACGTTATACGTTATACGTTATACGTTATACGTTATGCGTTATACGTTATACGTTATACGTTATACGTTATACGTTATACGTTATACGTTATACGTTATACGTTATACGTTATACGTTATACGTTATACGTTATACGTTATACGTTATACGTTACACGTAATATGTAATACGTCATACGTTTTACGTTAATCGTTATACGTTATACGTTATACGTTATACGTTATACGTTATACGTTATACGTTATACGTTATACGTTATACGTTATACGTTACACGTAATATGTAATACGTCATACGTTTTACGTTAATCGTTATACGTTATACGTTATACGCTATACGTTATACGTTATACGTTATACGATATACGTTATACGTTATACGTTATACGCTATACGTTATACGTTATACGTTATACGTTATACGCTATACGTTATACGTTATACGTTATACGTTACACGTTATACGTTACACGTTATACGTTATACGTTATAATGTATACGTTATGCGTTATACGCTATACGTTATGCGTTATAGGATATACGTTATGCGTTATAGGATGTAGGTTATACTTTATACGTTATACGTTATGCGTTATAGGATATACGTTATAGGATATACGTTGTACGCTATACGTTATACGTTGTACGTTATACGTTATACGTTATACGTTATACGTTATACGTTATACGTTATACGTTATACGTTATACGTTATACGTTATACGTTATACGTTATACGTTATACGTTATACGTTATACGTTATACGTTATACGTTATACGTTATACGTTATGCGTTATAGGATATACGTTATACGTTATACGTTGTACGTTATACGTTATACGTTGTACGTTATACGTTCTACGTTATACGTTATACGTTAAACGTTGTACGTTATACGTTATACGTCATACGTTATACGTTATACGTTATACGTTATACGTTATACGTTATACGTTATACGTTATACGTTAAACGTTGTACGTTATACGTTATACGTTATACGTTATACGTTATACGTTATACGTTATGCGTTATACGTTATACGTTATACGTTATACGTTATACGTTATACGTTATACGTTATACGTTATACGTTATACGTTATACGTTATACGTTATACGTTATACGTTATACGTTACACGTTATACGTTATACGTTATACGTTATAAGTTATACGTTATACGTTATACGTTATAGGTTATACGTTATACGTTATACGTTAGACGCTATACGTTATACGTTATACGTTATACATTATACGTTATACGTTATACGTTATATGTTATACGTTATACGTTATACGTTATACATTATACGTTATACGTTATACGTTATGCGTTGTAGGATATACGTTATACGTTATACGTTGTACGTTATACGTTATACGTTATGCGTTATACGTCATGCGATATACGCTATACGTTATACGTTATACGTTATACGTTATACATTATACGTTATACGTTATACGTCATACGTCATACGTTATACGTTATACGTTATACGTTATACGTTATACGTTATACGTTGTACGTTATACGTTATACGTTGTACGTTATACGTTATACGTTATACGTTATACGTTAGACGTTGTACGTTATACGTTATACGTTATACGTTATACGTTGGACGTTAGACGTTATACGTTATACGTTATACGCTATACGTTATACGTTATACGTTATACGTTATACGTTATACGTAGTACGTTATACGTTATACGTTATACGTTATACATTATACATTATACGTTATACGTTATACGTTATACGTTATGCGTTATAGGATATACGTTATACGTTATACGTTGTACGTTATACGTTATACGTTGTACGTTATACGTTCTACGTTATACGTTATACGTTATACGTTATACGTTATACGTTATACGTTATACGTTATACGTTATACCTTATACGTTATACGTTATACGACATACGTTATACGTTATACGTTATACGTTATACGTTATACGTTATACGTTATACGTTATACGTTATACGTTATACGTTATACGTTATACGTTATGCGTTATAGGATATACGTTATAGGATATACGTTGTACGCTATACGTTATACGTTGTACGTTATACGTTCTACGTTATACGTTATACGTTATACGTTATACGTTATACGTTATACGTTAGACGCTATACGTTATACGTTATACGTTATACGTTATACGTTATACGTTATACGTTATACGTTATACGTTATACGTTATACGTTATACGTTATACGTTATACGTTATACGTTATACGTTATACATTATACGTTATACGTTATACGTTATGCGTTATAGGATATACGTTATACGTTATACGTTGTACGTTATACGTTGTACGTTATGCGTTATACGTCATGCGATATACGTTATACGTTATACGTTATACGTTATACGTTATACATTATACGTTATACGTTATACGTTATACGTTATACGTTATACGTTATACGTTATACGTTATACGTTATACGTTATACGTTATACGTTATACGTTATACGTTATACGTTATACGTTATACGTTATACGTTATACGTTATACGTTATACGTTATACGTTATACGTTATACGTTATACGTTATACGTTATACGTTATACGTTATACGTTATACGTTATGCGTTATAGGATATACGTTATACGTTATACGTTGTACGTTATACGTTATCCGTTCTACGTTATACGTTATACGTTAAACGCTGTACGTTATACGTCATCCGTTATACGTTATACGTTATACGTTACACGTTATACGTTATACGTTATACGTTAAACGTTGTACGTTATACGTTATACGTTATACGTTATACGTTATACGTTATACGTTATACGTTATGCGTTATACGTTATACGTTATACGTTATACGTTATACGTTATACGTTATACGTTATACGTTATACGTCATACGTTATACGTTATACGTTATACGTTATACGTTATACGTTATACGTTATACGTTATGCGTTAAACGTTGTACGTTATACGTTCTACGTTATACGTTATACGTTAAACGTTGTACGTTATACGTTATACGTTATACGTTATACGTTATACGTTATACGTTATACGTTATACGTTATGCGTTATAGGATATACGTTATACGTTATACGTTGTACGTTATACGTTATACGTTGTACGTTATACGTTCTACGTTATACGTTATGCGTTATAGGATATACGTTATACGTTATACGTTGTACGTTATACGTTATACGTTGTACGTTATACGTTCTACGTTATACGTTATACGTTATACGTTAAACGTTGTACGTTATACGTTCTACGTTATATGTTATACGTTAAACGTTGTACGTTATACGTTATACGTTATACGTTATACGTTATACGTTATACGTTATACGTTATACGTTATACGTTATACGTTATACGTTATGCGTTATAGGATATACGTTATACGTTATACGTTGTACGTTATACGTTATACGTTGTACGTTATACGTTCTACGTTATACGTTATACGTTAAACGTTGTACGTTATACGTTATACGTTATACGTTATACGTTATACGTTATACGTTATACGACATACGTTATACGTTATACGTTATACGTTATAC
Organism: Ptiloglossa arizonensis; assembly: GCF_051014685.1. NCBI lineage: Eukaryota > Metazoa > Arthropoda > Insecta > Hymenoptera > Colletidae > Ptiloglossa > Ptiloglossa arizonensis. Next base: position 70,620 of record NW_027479108.1, read on the forward strand.
GTTATACGTTATACGTTATACGTTATACGTTATACGTTATACGTTATACGACATACGTTATACGTAATACGTTATACGTTATACTATATACGACATACGTTATACGTTATACGTTATACGTTATACGTTATACGTTATACGTTATACGTTATACGTTATACGTTATACGTTATATGTTATACGTTATACGTTATACGTTATGCGTTATAGGATATACGTTATACGTTATACGTTGTACGTTATACGTTATACGTTGTACGTTATACGTTCTACGTTATACGTTATACGTTAAACGATGTACGTTATACGTTATACGTGATCCGTTATACGTTATACGTTATACGTTATACGTTCTACGTTATACGTTATACGTTAAACGTTGTACGTTATACGTTATACGTTATACGTTATACGTTATACGTTATACGTTATACGTTATGCGTAATACGTTATACGTTATACGTTATACGTTATACGTTATACGTTATACGTTATACGTTATACGTTATACGTTATACGTTATACGTTATACGTTATACGTTATACGTTGTACGTTATACGTTATACGTTATACGTTATACGTTAAACGTTGTACGTTATACGTTATACGTTATACGTTAAACGTTGTACGTTATACGTTATACGTCATACGTTATACGTTATACGTTATACGTTATACGTTCTACGTTATACGTTATACGTTATACGTTATACGTTATACGTTATACGTTATACGTTATACGTTATACGTTATACGTTATACGTTATATCTTATACGTTATACCTTATGCGTTATAGGATATACGTTATACGTTATACGTTGTACGTTATACGTTATACGTTGTACGTTAAACGTTCTACGTTATACGTTATACGTTAAACGTTGTACGTTATACGTTATACGTTATACGTTATACGTTATACGTTATACGTTATACGTTATACGTTATACGTTATACGTTATACGTTATACGTTATAGGATATACGTAATACGTTATACGTTGTACGTTATACGTTATACGTTATACGTTATACGTTAAACGTTAAACGTTGTACGTTATACGTTATACGTTATACGTTATACGTTATACGTTATACGTTATACGTTATACGTTATACGTTATGCGTTATAGGATATACGTTATACGTTATACGTTGTACGTTATACGTTATACGTTGTACGTTATACGTTCTACGTTATACGTTATAAGTTAAACGTTGTACGTTATACGTTATACGTTATACGTTATACGTTATACGTTATACGTTATACGTTATGCGATATAGGATATACGTTATACGTTATACGTTGTACGTTATACGTTATACGTCATACGTTATACGTTATACGTTATACGTTATACGTTATACGTTATACGTTATACGTTATACGTTATACGTTATACGTTATACGTTATACGTTATACGTTATGCGTTATAGGATATACGTTATACGTTATACGTTGTACGTTATACGTTATACGTTATACGTTATACGTTATACGTTATACGTTCTACGTTATACGTTATACGTTAAACGTTGTACGTTATACGTTATACGTTATACGTTATACGTTATAAGTAATACGTTATACGTTATACGTTATGCGTTATACGTTATACGTTATACGTTATACGTTATACGTTATACGTTATACGTTATACGTTATACGTTATACGTTATACGTTATACGTTATACGTTATAGGATATACGTTATACGTTATACGTTGTACGTTATACGTTATACGTTGTACGTTAAACGTTCTACGTTATACGTTATACGTTATACGTTATACGTTATAAGTAATACGTTATACGTTATACGTTATGCGTTATACGTTATACGTTATACGTTATACGTTATACGTTATGCGTTATAGGATATACGTTATACGTTATACGTTGTACGTTATACGTTATACGTCATACGTTATACGTTATACGTTATACGTTATACGTTATACGTTATACGTTATACGTTATACGTTATACGTTATACGTTATACGTTATACGTTATACGTTATACGTTATACGTTATACGTTACACGTTATACGTTATACGTTATACGTTATACGTTATACGTTATACGTTATACGTTATACGTTATACGTTATAACTTATACGTTATACGTTATGCGTTATAGGATATACGTTATACGTTATACGTTGTACGTTATACGTTATACGTCATACGTTATACGTTATACGTTATACGTTATACGTTATACGTTATACGTTATACGTTATACGTTATACGTTATACGTTATACGTTATGCGTTATAGGATATACGTTATACGTTATACGTTGTACGTTATACGTTATACGTTATACGTTATACGTTATACGTTATACGTTCTACGTTATACGTTATACGTTAAACGTTGTACGTTATACGTTATACGTTATACGTTATACGTTATACGTTATACGTTATACGTTATACGTTATACGTTATACGTTATACGTTATACGTTATACGTTATACGTTATACGTTATACGTTATACGTTATACGTTATACGTTATACGTTAGACGTTGTACGTTATACGTTATACGTTATACGTTATACGCTATACGTTATACGTTATACGTTATACGTTATACGTTATACGTTATACGTTATACGTTATACGTTATACGTTATACGTTATACGTTATACGTTATACGTTATACGTTATACGTTATACGTTATACGTTATACGTTATACGTTATACGTTATACGTTATACGTTATACGTTATACGTTATACGTTATACGTTATACGTTATACGTTATACGTTATACGTTATACGTTATACGTTATACGTTATACGTTATACGTTATACGTTATACCTTATACGTTATACGTTATGCGTTATAGGATATACGTTATACGTTATACGTTGTACGTTATACGTTATACGTTGTACGTTATACGTTCTACGTTCTACGTTATACGTTAAACGTTGTACGTTATACGTTATACGTCATACGTTATACGTTATACGTTATACGTTATACGTTCTACGTTATACGTTATACGTTAAACGTTGTACGTTATACGTTATACGTTATACGTTATACGTTTTACGTTATACGTTATGCGTTATACGTTATACGTTATACGTTATACGTTATACGTTATACGTTATACGTTATACGTTATACGTTATACGATATACGTAATATGTAATACGTCATACGTTTTACGTTAATCGTTATACGTTATACGTTATACGCTATACGTTATACGTTATACGTTATACGTTATACGTTATACGTTATACGTTATACGTTATGCGTTATACGCTATACGTTATACGTTATACGTTATACGTTATACGTTGTACGTTATACGTTATACGTTATACGTTATACGTTAGACGTTGTACGTTATACGTTATACGTTATACGTTATACGCTATACGTTATACGTTATACGTTATACGTTATACGTTATACGTTATACGTTATACGTTATACGTTATACGTTATACGTTATACGTTATACGTTATACGTTATACGTTACACGTTATACGTTATACGTTATACGTTATACGTTATACGTTATACGTTATACGTTATACGTTATACGTTATACGTTATACGTTATGCGTTATAGGATATACGTTATACATTATACGTTGTACGTTATACGTTATACGTTATATGTTATACGTCATGCGATATATGTTATACGTTATTCGTTATACGGTATACGTTAAACGTTGTACGTTATACGTTATACGTTATACGTTATACGTTATACGTTGTACGGTATACGTTATACGTTATACGTTATACGCTATACGTTATACGTTAAACGTTGTACGTTATACGTTATACGTCATACGTTATACGTTATACGTTATGCGTTATACGTTCTACGTTATACGTTATACGTTAAACGTTGTACGTTATACGTTATACGTTATACGTTATACGTTATACGTTATACGTTATACGTTATACGTTATACGTTATACGTTATACCTTATACGTTATACGTTATACGTTATACGTTATACATTATACGTTGTACGTTGAACGTTGTACGTTATACGTTATACGTTATACGTTATACGTTATACGTTATACGTTATACGTTATACGTTATACGTTATACGTTATACGTTATACGTTATACGTTATACGTTATACGTTATACGACATACGTTATACGTTATACGTTATACGTTATACGTTATACGTTATACGTTATACGTTATACGTTATACGTTATACGTTATGCGTTATAGGATATACGTTATACGTTATACGTTGTACGTTATACGTTATACGTTGTACGTTATACGTTCTAAGTTATACGTTATACGTTAAACGTTGTACGTTATACGTTATACGTCATACGTTATACGTTATACGTTATACGTTATACGTTCTACGTTATACGTTATACGTTATACGTTATACGTTATACGTTATACGTTATACGTTATACGTTATACGTTATACGTTATACGTTATACGTTATATCTTATACGTTATACGTTATGCGTTATGGGATATACGTTATACGTTATACGTTGTACGTTATACGTTATACGTTGTACGTTGTACGTTAAACGTTCTACGTTATACGTTATACGTTAAACGTTGTACGTTATACGTTATACGTTATACGTTATACGTTATACGTTATACGTTATACGTTATACGTTATACGTTATACGTTATACGTTATACGTTATACGTTATAGGATATACGTAATACGTTATACGTTGTACGTTATACGTTATACGTTATACGTTAAACGTTGTACGTTATACGTTATACGTTATACGTTATACGTTATACGTTATACGTTATACGTTATACGTTATACGTTATACGTTATGCGTTATAGGATATACGTTATACGTTATACGTTGTACGTTATACGTTATACGTTGTGCGTTATACGTTCTACGTTATACGTTATAAGTTAAACGTTGTACGTTATACGTTATACGTTATACGTTATACGTTATACGTTATACGTTATACGTTATACGTTATACGTTATACGTTATACGTTATACGTTATACGTTATACGTTACACGTTATACGGTATACGTTATACGATATACGTTATACGTTATACGTTATACGTTATACGTTATACGTTATACGTTATATGTTATGCGTTATAGGATATACGTTATACGTTATACGTTGTACGTTATACGTTATACGTTGTACGTTATACGTTCTACGTTATACGTTATAAGTTAAACGTTGTACGTTATACGTTATACGTTATACGTTATACGTTATACGTTATACGTTATACGTTATACGTTATACGTTATACGTTATACGTTATACGTTATACGTTATATCTTATACGTTATACGTTATGCGATATAGGATATACGTTATACGTTATACGTTGTACGTTATACGTTATACGTCATACGTTATACGTTATACGTTATACGTTATACGTTATACGTTATACGTTATACGTTATACGTTATACGTTATGCGTTATAGGATATACGTTATACGTTATACGTTGTACGTTATACGTTATACGTTATACGTTATACGTTATACGTTATACGTTCTACGTTATACGTTATACGTTAAACGTTGTACGTTATACGTTATACGTTATACGTTATACGTTATACGTTATACGTTATACGTTATACGTTATACGTTATACGTTATACGTTATACGTTATACGTTATACGTTATACGTTATACGTTATACGTTATACGTTATACGTTATACGTTATACGTTAGACGTTGTACGTTATACGTTATACGTTATACGTTATACGCTATACGTTATACGTTATACGTTATACGTTATACGTTATACGTTATACGTTATACGTTATACGTTATACGTTATACGTTATACGTTATACGTTATACGTTATACGTTATACGTTATACGTTATACGTTATACGTTATACGTTATACGTTATACGTTATACGTTATACGTTATACGTTATACGTTATACGTTATACGTTATACGTTATACGTTATACGTTATACGTTATACGTTATACGTTATACGTTATACGTTATACGTTATACCTTATACGTTATACGTTATGCGTTATAGGATATACGTTATACGTTATACGTTGTACGTTATACGTTATACGTTGTACGTTATACGTTCTACGTTCTACGTTATACGTTAAACGTTGTACGTTATACGTTATACGTCATACGTTATACGTTATACGTTATACGTTATACGTTCTACGTTATACGTTATACGTTAAACGTTGTACGTTATACGTTATACGTTATACGTTATACGTTTTACGTTATACGTTATGCGTTATACGTTATACGTTATACGTTATACGTTATACGTTATACGTTATACGTTATACGTTATACGTTATACGATATACGTAATATGTAATACGTCATACGTTTTACGTTAATCGTTATACGTTATACGTTATACGCTATACGTTATACGTTATACGTTATACGTTATACGTTATACGTTATACGTTATACGTTATGCGTTATACGTTATACGTTATACGTTATACGTTATACGTTATACGTTGTACGTTATACGTTATACGTTATACGTTATACGTTAGACGTTGTACGTTATACGTTATACGTTATACGTTATACGCTATACGTTATACGTTATACGTTATACGTTATACGTTATACGTTATACGTTATACGTTATACGTTATACGTTATACGTTATACGTTATACGTTATACGTTATACGTTACACGTTATACGTTATACGTTATACGTTATACGTTATACGTTATACGTTATACGTTATACGTTATACGTTATACGTTATACGTTATGCGTTATAGGATATACGTTATACATTATACGTTGTACGTTATACGTTATACGTTATATGTTATACGTCATGCGATATATGTTATACGTTATTCGTTATACGGTATACGTTAAACGTTGTACGTTATACGTTATACGTTATACGTTATACGTTATACGTTGTACGGTATACGTTATACGTTATACGTTATACGCTATACGTTATACGTTAAACGTTGTACGTTATACGTTATACGTCATACGTTATACGTTATACGTTATGCGTTATACGTTCTACGTTATACGTTATACGTTCTACGTTGTACGTTATACGTTATACGTTATACGTTATACGTTATACGTTATACGTTATACGTTATACGTTATACGTTATACCTTATACGTTATACGTTATACGTTATACGTTATACATTATACGTTGTACGTTGAACGTTGTACGTTATACGTTATACGTTATACGTTATACGTTATACGTTATACGTTATACGTTATACGTTATACGTTATACGTTATACGTTATACGTTATACGTTATACGTTATACGTTATACGACATACGTTATACGTTATACGTTATACGTTATACGTTATACGTTATACGTTATACGTTATACGTTATACGTTATACGTTATGCGTTATAGGATATACGTTATACGTTATACGTTGTACGTTATACGTTATACGTTGTACGTTATACGTTCTAAGTTATACGTTATACGTTAAACGTTGTACGTTATACGTTATACGTCATACGTTATACGTTATACGTTATACGTTATACGTTCTACGTTATACGTTATACGTTATACGTTATACGTTATACGTTATACGTTATACGTTATACGTTATACGTTATACGTTATACGTTATACGTTATATCTTATACGTTATACGTTATGCGTTATGGGATATACGTTATACGTTATACGTTGTACGTTATACGTTATACGTTGTACGTTGTACGTTAAACGTTCTACGTTATACGTTATACGTTATACGTTAAACGTTGTACGTTATACGTTATACGTTATACGTTATACGTTATACGTTATACGTTATACGTTATACGTTATACGTTATACGTTATACGTTATACGTTATAGGATATACGTAATACGTTATACGTTGTACGTTATACGTTATACGTTATACGTTAAACGTTGTACGTTATACGTTATACGTTATACGTTATACGTTATACGTTATACGTTATACGTTATACGTTATACGTTATACGTTATACGTTATACGTTATGCGTTATAGGATATACGTTATACGTTATACGTTGTACGTTATACGTTATACGTTGTGCGTTATACGTTCTACGTTATACGTTATAAGTTAAACGTTGTACGTTATACGTTATACGTTATACGTTATACGTTATACGTTATACGTTATACGTTATACGTTATACGTTATACGTTATACGTTATACGTTATACGTTATACGTTACACGTTATACGGTATACGTTATACGATATACGTTATACGTTATACGTTATACGTTATACGTTATACGTTATACGTTATATGTTATGCGTTATAGGATATACGTTATACGTTATACGTTGTACGTTATACGTTATACGTTGTACGTTATACGTTCTACGTTATACGTTATAAGTTAAACGTTGTACGTTATACGTTATACGTTATACGTTATACGTTATACGTTATACGTTATACGTTATACGTTATACGTTATACGTTATACGTTATACGTTATACGTTATACGTTATATCTTATACGTTATACGTTATGCGATATAGGATATACGTTATACGTTATACGTTGTACGTTATACGTTATACGTCATACGTTATACGTTATACGTTATACGTTATACGTTATACGTTATACGTTATACGTTATACGTTATACGTTATACGTTATGCGTTATAGGATATACGTTATACGTTATACGTTGTACGTTATACGTTATACGTTATACGTTATACGTTATACGTTATACGTTCTACGTTATACGTTATACGTTAAACGTTGTACGTTATACGTTATACGTTATACGTTATACGTTATAAGTAATACGTTATACGTTATACGTTATGCGTTATACGTTATACGTTATACGTTATACGTTATACGTTATACGTTATACGTTATACGTTATACGTTATACGTTATACGTTATACGTTATACGTTATACGTTATACGTTATACGTTATACGTTATACGTTATACGTTATACGTTATACGTTATACGTTATACGTTATACGTTATACGTTATACGTTATACGTTATACCTTATACGTTATACGTTATGCGTTATAGGATATACGTTATACGTTATACGTTGTACGTTATACGTTATACGTTGTACGTTATACGTTCTACGTTCTACGTTATACGTTAAACGTTGTACGTTATACGTTATACGTCATACGTTATACGTTATACGTTATACGTTATACGTTCTACGTTATACGTTATACGTTAAACGTTGTACGTTATACGTTATACGTTATACGTTATACGTTTTACGTTATACGTTATGCGTTATACGTTATACGTTATACGTTATACGTTATACGTTATACGTTATACGTTATACGTTATACGTTATACGATATACGTAATATGTAATAAGTCATACGTTTTACGTTAATCGTTATACGTTATACGTTATACGCTATACGTTATACGTTATACGTTATACGTTATACGTTATACGTTATACGTTATACGTTATGCGTTATACGTTATACGTTATACGTTATACGTTATACGTTATACGTTGTACGTTATACGTTATACGTTATACGTTATACGTTAGACGTTGTACGTTATACGTTATACGTTATACGTTATACGCTATACGTTATACGTTATACGTTATACGTTATACGTTATACGTTATACGTTATACGTTATACGTTATACGTTATACGTTATACGTTATACGTTATACGTTACACGTTATACGTTATACGTTATACGTTATACGTTATACGTTATACGTTATACGTTATACGTTATACGTTATACGTTATACGTTATACGTTATGCGTTATAGGATATACGTTATACGTTATACGTTGTACGTTATACGTTATACGTTATATGTTATACGTCATGCGATATATGTTATACGTTATTCGTTATACGGTATACGTTAAACGTTGTACGTTATACGTTATACGTTATACGTTATACGTTATACGTTGTACGGTATACGTTATACGTTATACGTTATACGCTATACGTTATACGTTAAACGTTGTACGTTATACGTTATACGTCATACGTTATACGTTATACGTTATGCGTTATACGTTCTACGTTATACGTTATACGTTAAACGTTGTACGTTATACGTTATACGTTATACGTTATACGTTATACGTTATACGTTATACGTTATACGTTATACGTTATACCTTATACGTTATACGTTATACGTTATACGTTATACATTATACGTTGTACGTTGAACGTTGTACGTTATACGTTATACGTTATACGTTATACGTTATACGTTATACGTTATACGTTATACGTTATACGTTATACGTTATACGTTATACGTTATACGTTATACGTTATACGACATACGTTATACGTTATACGTTATACGTTATACGTTATACGTTATACGTTATACGTTATACGTTATACGTTATGCGTTATAGGATATACGTTATACGTTATACGTTGTACGTTATACGTTATACGTTGTACGTTATACGTTCTAAGTTATACGTTATACGTTAAACGTTGTACGTTATACGTTATACGTCATACGTTATACGTTATACGTTATACGTTATACGTTCTACGTTATACGTTATACGTTATACGTTATACGTTATACGTTATACGTTATACGTTATACGTTATACGTTATACGTTATACGTTATACGTTATACGTTATACGTTATATCTTATACGTTATACGTTATGCGTTATAGGATATACGTTATACGTTATACGTTGTACGTTATACGTTATACGTTGTACGTTAAACGTTCTACGTTATACGTTATACGTTAAACGTTGTACGTTATACGTTATACGTTGTACGTTGAACGTTGTACGTTATATGTTATAAGTTATACGTTATACGTTATACGTTATACGTTATACGTTATACGTTATACGTTATACGTTATACGTTATACGTTATACGTTATACGTTATACGTTATACGACATACGTTATACGTTATACGTTATACGTTATACGTTATACGTTATACGTTATACGTTATACGTTATACGTTATACGTTATGCGTTATAGGATATACGTTATACGTTATACGTTGTACGTTATACGTTATACGTTGTACGTTATACGTTCTAAGTTATACGTTATACGTTAAACGTTGTACGTTATACGTTATACGTCATACGTTATACGTTATACGTTATACGTTATACGTTCTACGTTATACGTTATACGTTATACGTTATACGTTATACGTTATACGTTATACGTTATACGTTATACGTTATACGTTATACGTTATACGTTATACGTTATATCTTATACGTTATACGTTATGCGTTATAGGATATACGTTATACGTTATTCGTTGTACGTTATACGTTATACGTTGTACGTTAAACGTTCTACGTTATACGTTATACGTTAAACGTTGTACGTTATACGTTATACGTTATACGTTATACGTTATACGTTATACGTTATACGTTATACGTTATACGTTATACGTTATACGTTATACGTTATACGTTATAGGATATACGTAATACGTTATACGTTGTACGTTATACGTTATACGTTATACGTTATACGTTATACGTTATACGTTATACGTTATACGTTATACGTTATACGTTATATCTTATACGTTATACGTTATGCGTTATAGGATATACGTTATACGTTATACGTTGTACGTTATACGTTATACGTTGTACGTTAAACGTTCTACGTTATACGTTATACGTTAAACGTTGTACGTTATACGTTATACGTTATACGTTATACGTTATACGTTATACGTTATACGTTATGCGTTATAGGATATACGTTATACGTTATACGTTGTACGTTATACGTTATACGTTGTACGTTATACGTTCTACGTTATACGTTATAAGTTAAACGTTGTACGTTATACGTTATACGTCATACGTTATACGTTATACGTTATACGTTATACGTTCTACGTTATACGTTATACGTTATACGTTATACGTTATACGTTATACGTTATACGTTATACGTTATACGTTATACGTTATACGTTATACGTTATACGTTATATCTTATACGTTATACGTTATGCGTTATAGGATATACGTTATACGTTATACGTTGTACGTTATACGTTATACGTTGTACGTTAAACGTTCTACGTTATACGTTATACGTTAAACGTTGTACGTTATACGTTATACGTTATACGTTATACGTTATACGTTATACGTTATACGTTATACGTTATACGTTATACGTTATACGTTATACGTTATACGTTATACGTTATACGTTATGCGTTATAGGATATACGTTATACGTTATACGTTGTACGTTATACGTTATACGTTGTACGTTATACGTTCTACGTTATACGTTATAAGTTAAACGTTGTACGTTATACGTTATACGTTATACGTTATACGTTATACGTTATACGTTATACGTTATACGTTATACGTTATACGTTATACGTTATACGTTATACGTTATACGTTACACGTTATACGGTATACGTTATACGTTATACGTTATACGTTATACGTTATACGTTATACGTTATACGTTATAGGTTATACGTTATATGTTATGCGTTATAGGATATACGTTATACGTTATACGTTGTACGTTATACGTTATACGTTGTACGTTATACGTTCTACGTTATACGTTATAAGTTAAACGTTGTACGTTATACGTTATACGTTATACGTTATACGTTATACGTTATACGTTATACGTTATACGTTATACGTTATACGTTATACGTTATACGTTATATCTTATACGTTATACGTTATGCGTTATAGGATATACGTTATACGTTATACGTTGTACGTTATACGTTATACGTCATACGTTATACGTTATACGTTATACGTTATACGTTATACGTTATACGTTATACGTTATACGTTTTACGTTATACGTTATACGTTATGCGTTATAGGATATACGTTATACGTTATACGTTGTACGTTATACGTTATACGTTATACGTTATACGTTATACGTTATACGTTCTACGTTATACGTTATACGTTAAACGTTGTACGTTATACGTTATACGTTATACGTTATACGTTATAAGTAATACGTTATACGTTATACGTTATGCGTTATACGTTATACGTTATACGTTATACGTTATACGTTATACGTTATACGTTATACGTTATACGTTATACGTTATACGTTATACGTTATACGTTATACGTTATACGTTATACGTTATACGTTATACGTTATACGTTATACGTTATACGTTATACGTTATACGTTATACCTTATACGTTATACGTTATGCGTTATAGGATATACGTTATACGTTATACGTTGTACGTTATACGTTATACGTTGTACGTTATACGTTCTACGTTCTACGTTATACGTTAAACGTTGTACGTTATACGTTATACGTCATACGTATTACGTTATACGTTATACGTTATACGTTCTACGTTATACGTTATACGTTAAACGTTGTACGTTATACGTTATACGTTATACGTTATACGTTTTACGTTATACGTTATGCGTTATACGTTATACGTTATACGTTATACGTTATACGTTATACGTTATACGTTATACGTTATACGTTATACGTTATACGATATACGTAATATGTAATACGTCATACGTTTTACGTTAATCGTTATACGTTATACGTTATACGCTATACGTTATACGTTATACGTTATACGTTATACGTTATACGTTATACGTTATACGTTATGCGTTATACGTTATACGTTATACGTTATACGTTATACGTTATACGTTGTACGTTATACGTTATACGTTATACGTTATACGTTAGACGTTGTACGTTATACGTTATACGTTATACGTTATACGCTATACGTTATACGTTATACGTTAAACGTTGTACGTTATACGTTATACGTCATACGTTATACGTTATACGTTATGCGTTATACGTTCTACGTTATACGTTATACGTTAAACGTTGTACGTTATACGTTATACGTTATACGTTATACGTTATACGTTATACGTTATACGTTATACGTTATACGTTATACGTTATACCTTATACGTTATACGTTATACGTTATACGTTATACATTATACGTTGTACGTTGAACGTTGTACGTTATACGTTATACGTTATACGTTATACGTTATACGTTATACGTTATACGTTATACGTTGTACGTTATACGTTATACGTTATACGTTATACGTTATACGTTATACGACATACGTTATACGTTATACGTTATACGTTATACGTTATACGTTATACGTTATACGTTATACGTTATACGTTATACGTTCTACGTTATACGTTATACGTTAAACGTTGTACGTTATACGTTATACGTTATACGTTATACGTTATACGTTATACGTTATACGTTATACGATATACGTAATATGTAATACGTCATACGTTTTACGTTAATCGTTATACGTTATACGTTATACGTTATACGTTATACGTTATACGTTATACGTTATACGTTATACGTTATACGTTATGCGTTATAGGATATACGTTATACGTTATACGTTGTACGTTATACGTTATACGTTATATGTTATACGTCATGCGATATATGTTATACGTTATTCATTATACGGTATACGTTAAACGTTGTACGTTATACGTTATACGTTATACGTTATACGTTATACGTTATACGTTGTACGGTATACGTTATACGTTATACGTTATACGCTATACGTTATACGTTAAACGTTGTACGTTATACGTTATACGTCATACGTTATACGTTATACGTTATGCGTTATACGTTCTACGTTATACGTTATACGTTAAACGTTGTACGTTATACGTTATACGTTATACGTTATACGTTATACGTTATACGTTATACGTTATACGTTATACGTTATACGTTATACGTTATACGTTATACGTTATACGTTATACCTTATACGTTATACGTTATACGTTATACGTTATACATTATACGTTGTACGTTGAACGTTGTACGTTATACGTTATACGTTATACGTTATACGTTATACGTTATACGTTATACGTTATACGTTATACGTTATACGTTATACGTTATACGTTATACGTTATACGTTATACGACATACGTTATACGTTATACGTTATACGTTATACGTTATACGTTATACGTTATACGTTATACGTTATACGTTATACGTTAAACGTTGTACGTTATACGTTATACGTTATACGTTATACGTTATACGTTATACGTTATACGTTATACGTTATACGACATACGTTATACGTTATACGTTATACGTTATACGTTATACGTTATACGTTATACGTTATACGTTATACGTTATACGTTATGCGTTATAGGATATACGTTATACGTTATACGTTGTACGTTATACGTTATACGTTGTACGTTATACGTTCTAAGTTATACGTTATACGTTAAACGTTGTACGTTATACGTTATACGTCATACGTTATACGTTATACGTTATACGTTATACGTTCTACGTTATACGTTATACGTTATACGTTATACGTTATACGTTATACGTTATACGTTATACGTTATACGTTATACGTTATACGTTATACGTTATATCTTATACGTTATACGTTATGCGTTATGGGATATACGTTATACGTTATACGTTGTACGTTATACGTTATACGTTGTACGTTGTACGTTAAACGTTCTACGTTATACGTTATACGTTAAACGTTGTACGTTATACGTTATACGTTATACGTTATACGTTATACGTTATACGTTATACGTTATACGTTATACGTTATACGTTATACGTTATACGTTATAGGATATACGTAATACGTTATACGTTGTACGTTATACGTTATACGTTATACGTTAAACGTTGTACGTTATACGTTATACGTTATACGTTATACGTTATACGTTATACGTTATACGTTATACGTTATACGTTATACGTTATACGTTATGCGTTATAGGATATACGTTATACGTTATACGTTGTACGTTATACGTTATACGTTGTGCGTTATACGTTCTACGTTATACGTTATAAGTTAAACGTTGTACGTTATACGTTATACGTTATACGTTATACGTTATGCGTTATAGGATATACGTTATACGTTATACGTTGTACGTTATACGTTATACGTTATATGTTATACGTCATGCGATATATGTTATACGTTATTCATTATACGGTATACGTTAAACGTTGTACGTTATACGTTATACGTTATACGTTATACGTTATACGTTATACGTTGTACGGTATACGTTATACGTTATACGTTATACGCTATACGTTATACGTTAAACGTTGTACGTTATACGTTATACGTCATACGTTATACGTTATACGTTATGCGTTATACGTTCTACGTTATACGTTATACGTTAAACGTTGTACGTTATACGTTATACGTTATACGTTATACGTTATACGTTATACGTTATACGTTATACGTTATACGTTATACGTTATACGTTATACGTTATACGTTATACGTTATACCTTATACGTTATACGTTATACGTTATACGTTATACATTATACGTTGTACGTTGAACGTTGTACGTTATACGTTATACGTTATACGTTATACGTTATACGTTATACGTTATACGTTATACGTTATACGTTATACGTTATACGTTATACGTTATACGTTATACGTTATACGACATACGTTATACGTTATACGTTATACGTTATACGTTATACGTTATACGTTATACGTTATACGTTATACGTTATACGTTAAACGTTGTACGTTATACGTTATACGTTATACGTTATACGTTATACGTTATACGTTATACGTTATACGTTATACGACATACGTTATACGTTATACGTTATACGTTATACGTTATACGTTATACGTTATACGTTATACGTTATACGTTATACGTTATGCGTTATAGGATATACGTTATACGTTATACGTTGTACGTTATACGTTATACGTTGTACGTTATACGTTCTAAGTTATACGTTATACGTTAAACGTTGTACGTTATACGTTATACGTCATACGTTATACGTTATACGTTATACGTTATACGTTCTACGTTATACGTTATACGTTATACGTTATACGTTATACGTTATACGTTATACGTTATACGTTATACGTTATACGTTATACGTTATACGTTATATCTTATACGTTATACGTTATGCGTTATGGGATATACGTTATACGTTATACGTTGTACGTTATACGTTATACGTTGTACGTTGTACGTTAAACGTTCTACGTTATACGTTATACGTTAAACGTTGTACGTTATACGTTATACGTTATACGTTATACGTTATACGTTATACGTTATACGTTATACGTTATACGTTATACGTTATACGTTATACGTTATAGGATATACGTAATACGTTATACGTTGTACGTTATACGTTATACGTTATACGTTAAACGTTGTACGTTATACGTTATACGTTATACGTTATACGTTATACGTTATACGTTATACGTTATACGTTATACGTTATACGTTATACGTTATGCGTTATAGGATATACGTTATACGTTATACGTTGTACGTTATACGTTATACGTTGTGCGTTATACGTTCTACGTTATACGTTATAAGTTAAACGTTGTACGTTATACGTTATACGTTATACGTTATACGTTATACGTTATACGTTATACGTTATACGTTATACGTTATACGTTATACGTTATACGTTATACGTTATACGTTATACGTTACACGTTATACGGTATACGTTATACGATATACGTTATACGTTATACGTTATACGTTATACGTTATACGTTATACGTTATATGTTATGCGTTATAGGATATACGTTATACGTTATACGTTGTACGTTATACGTTATACGTTGTACGTTATACGTTCTACGTTATACGTTATAAGTTAAACGTTGTACGTTATACGTTATACGTTATACGTTATACGTTATACGTTATACGTTATACGTTATACGTTATACGTTATACGTTATACGTTATACGTTATACGTTATATCTTATACGTTATACGTTATGCGATATAGGATATACGTTATACGTTATACGTTGTACGTTATACGTTATACGTCATACGTTATACGTTATACGTTATACGTTATACGTTATACGTTATACGTTATACGTTATACGTTATACGTTATACGTTATGCGTTATAGGATATACGTTATACGTTATACGTTGTACGTTATACGTTATACGTTATACGTTATACGTTATACGTTATACGTTCTACGTTATACGTTATACGTTAAACGTTGTACGTTATACGTTATACGTTATACGTTATACGTTATAAGTAATACGTTATACGTTATACGTTATGCGTTATACGTTATACGTTATACGTTATACGTTATACGTTATACGTTATACGTTATACGTTATACGTTATACGTTATACGTTATACGTTATACGTTATACGTTATACGTTATACGTTATACGTTATACGTTATACGTTATACGTTATACGTTATACGTTATACGTTATACGTTATACGTTATACGTTATACCTTATACGTTATACGTTATGCGTTATAGGATATACGTTATACGTTATACGTTGTACGTTATACGTTATACGTTGTACGTTATACGTTCTACGTTCTACGTTATACGTTAAACGTTGTACGTTATACGTTATACGTCATACGTTATACGTTATACGTTATACGTTATACGTTCTACGTTATACGTTATACGTTAAACGTTGTACGTTATACGTTATACGTTATACGTTATACGTTTTACGTTATACGTTATGCGTTATACGTTATACGTTATACGTTATACGTTATACGTTATACGTTATACGTTATACGTTATACGTTATACGATATACGTAATATGTAATACGTCATACGTTTTACGTTAATCGTTATACGTTATACGTTATACGCTATACGTTATACGTTATACGTTATACGTTATACGTTATACGTTATACGTTATACGTTATGCGTTATACGTTATACGTTATACGTTATACGTTATACGTTATACGTTGTACGTTATACGTTATACGTTATACGTTATACGTTAGACGTTGTACGTTATACGTTATACGTTATACGTTATACGCTATACGTTATACGTTATACGTTATACGTTATACGTTATACGTTATACGTTATACGTTATACGTTATACGTTATACGTTATACGTTATACGTTATACGTTACACGTTATACGTTATACGTTATACGTTATACGTTATACGTTATACGTTATACGTTATACGTTATACGTTATACGTTATACGTTATACGTTATGCGTTATAGGATATACGTTATACGTTATACGTTGTACGTTATACGTTATACGTTATATGTTATACGTCATGCGATATATGTTATACGTTATTCGTTATACGGTATACGTTAAACGTTGTACGTTATACGTTATACGTTATACGTTATACGTTATACGTTGTACGGTATACGTTATACGTTATACGTTATACGCTATACGTTATACGTTAAACGTTGTACGTTATACGTTATACGTCATACGTTATACGTTATACGTTATGCGTTATACGTCCTACGTTATACGTTATACGTTAAACGTTGTACGTTATACGTTATACGTTATACGTTATACGTTATACGTTATACGTTATACGTTATACGTTATACGTTATACGTTATACCTTATACGTTATACGTTATACGTTATACGTTATACATTATACGTTGTACGTTGAACGTTGTACGTTATACGTTATACGTTATACGTTATACGTTATACGTTATACGTTATACGTTATACGTTATACGTTATACGTTATACGTTATACGTTATACGTTATACGTTATACGACATACGTTATACGTTATACGTTATACGTTATACGTTATACGTTATACGTTATACGTTATACGTTATACGTTATGCGTTATAGGATATACGTTATACGTTATACGTTGTACGTTATACGTTATACGTTGTACGTTATACGTTCTAAGTTATACGTTATACGTTAAACGTTGTACGTTATACGTTATACGTTATACGTTATACGTTATACGTTATACGTTATACGTTATACGTTATACATTATACGTTGTACGTTGAACGTTGTACGTTATACGTTATACGTTATACGTTATACGTTATACGTTATACGTTATACGTTATACGTTATACGTTATACGTTATACGTTATACGTTATACGTTATACGTTATACGTTATACGTTATACGACATACGTTATACGTTATGCGTTATAGGATATACGTTATACGTTATACGTTGTACGTTATACGTTCTAAGTTATACGTTATACGTTAAACGTTGTACGTTATACGTTATACGTCATACGTTATACGTTATACGTTATACGTTATACGTTCTACGTTATACGTTATACGTTATACGTTATACGTTATACGTTATACGTTATACGTTATACGTTATACGTTATACGTTATACGTTATACGTTATACGTTATACGTTATACGTTATATCTTATACGTTATACGTTATGCGTTATAGGATATACGTTATACGTTATACGTTGTACGTTATACGTTATACGTTGTACGTTAAACGTTCTACGTTATACGTTATACGTTAAACGTTGTACGTTATACGTTATACGTTATACGTTATACGTTGTACGTTATACGTTATACGTTATACGTTATACGTTATACGTTATACGTTATACGTTATACGTTATACGTTATACGTTATAGGATATACGTAATACGTTATACGTTGTACGTTATACGTTATACATTATACGTTAAACGTTGTACGTTATACGTTATACGTTATACGTTATACGTTATACGTTATACGTTATACGTTATACATTATACGTTATGCGTTATAGGATATACGTTATACGTTATACGTTGTACGTTATACGTTATACGTTGTACGTTATACGTTCTACGTTATACGTTATAAGTTAAACGTTGTACGTTATACGTTATACGTTATACGTTATACGTTATACGTTATACGTTATACGTTATACGTTATACGTTATACGTTATACGTTATACGTTATACGTTATACGTTATACGTTACACGTTATACGGTATACGTTATACGTTATACGTTATACGTTATACGTTATACGTTATACGTTATACGTTATACGTTATACGTTATATGTTATGCGTTATAGGATATACGTTATACGTTATACGTTGTACGTTATACGTTATACGTTGTACGTTATACGTTCTACGTTATACGTTATAAGTTAAACGTTGTACGTTATACGTTATACGTTATACGTTATACGTTATACGTTATACGTTATACGTTATACGTTATACGTTATACGTTATACGTTATACGTTATACGTTATACGTTATACATTATGCGTTATAGGATATACGTTATACGTTATACGTTGTACGTTATACGTTATACGTTATACGTTATACGTTATACGTTATGCGTTATAGGATATACGTTATACGTTATACGTTGTACGTTATACGTTATACGTTATATCTTATACGTTATACGTTATGCGTTATAGGATATACGTTATACGTATTACGTTGTACGTTATACGTTATACGTTGTACGTTAAACGTTCTACGTTATACGTTATACGTTAATCGTTGTACGTTATACGTTACACGTCATACGTTATACGTTATACGTTATACGTTATACGTTATACGTTATACGTTATACGTTATACGTTATACGTTATACGTTATACGTTATACGTTATACGACATACGTTATACGTTATACGTTATACGTTATACGTTATACGTTATACGTTATACGTTATACGTTATACGTTATACGTTATGCGTTATAGGATATACGTTATACGTTATACGTTGTACGTTATACGTTATACGTTGTACGTTATACGTTCTAAGTTATACGTTATACGTTAAACGTTGTACGTTATACGTTATACGTCATACGTTATACGTTATACGTTATACGTTATACGTTCTACGTTATACGTTATACGTTATACGTTATACGTTATACGTTATACGTTCTACGTTATACGTTATACGTTATACGTTATACGTTATACGTTATACGTTATACGTTATACGTTATACGTTATACGTTATATCTTATACGTTATACGTT
Source organism: Ptiloglossa arizonensis (assembly GCF_051014685.1). NCBI lineage: Eukaryota > Metazoa > Arthropoda > Insecta > Hymenoptera > Colletidae > Ptiloglossa > Ptiloglossa arizonensis. The sequence continues at coordinate 92,708 of NW_027479108.1, forward strand.
ATGCGTTATAGGATATACGTTATACGTTATACGTTGTACGTTATACGTTATACGTTGTACGTTAAACGTTCTACGTTATACGTTATACGTTAAACGTTGTACGTTATACGTTATACGTTATACGTTATACGTTATACGTTATACGTTATACGTTATACGTTATACGTTATACGTTATACGTTATACGTTATACGTTATAGGATATACGTAATACGTTATACGTTGTACGTTATACGTTATACATTATACGTTAAACGTTGTACGTTATACGTTATACGTTATACGTTATACGTTATACGTTATACGTTATACGTTATACATTATACGTTATGCGTTATAGGATATACGTTATACGTTATACGTTGTACGTTATACGTTATACGTTGTACGTTATACGTTCTACGTTATACGTTATAAGTTAAACGTTGTACGTTATACGTTATACGTTATACGTTATACGTTATACGTTATACGTTATGCGTTATACGTTATACGTTATACGTTATACGTTATACGTTATACGTTATACGTTATACGTTATACGTTATACGTTATACGTTATACGTTATACGTTATACGTTATACGTTATACGTTATACGTTATACGTTATACGTTATACGTTATACGTTATACGTTATACGTTATACGTTATACGTTATACATTATACGTTGTACGTTGAACGTTGTACGTTATACGTTATACGTTATACGTTATACGTTATACGTTATACGTTATACGTTATACGTTATACGTTATACGTTATACGTTATACGTTATACGTTATACGTTATACGTTATACGTTATACGACATACGTTATACGTTATACGTTATACGTTATACGTTATACGTTATACGTTATACGTTATACGTTATACGTTATACGTTATACGTTATGCGTTATAGGATATACGTTATACGTTATACGTTGTACGTTATACGTTATACGTTGTACGTTATACGTTCTAAGTTATACGTTATACGTTAAACGTTGTACGTTATACGTTATACGTCATACGTTATACGTTATACGTTATACGTTATACGTTCTACGTTATACGTTATACGTTATACGTTATACGTTATACGTTATACGTTATACGTTCTACGTTATACGTTATACGTTATACGTTATACGTTATATCTTATACGTTATACGTTATGCGTTATAGGATATACGTTATACGTTATACGTTGTACGTTATACGTTATACGTTGTACGTTAAACGTTCTACGTTATACGTTATACGTTAAACGTTGTACGTTATACGTTATACGTTATACGTTATACGTTATACGTTATACGTTATACGTTATACGTTATACGTTATACGTTATACGTTATACGTTATACGTTATACGTTATACGTTATACGTTATACGTTATACGTTATACGTTATAGGATATACGTAATACGTTATACGTTGTACGTTATACGTTATACGTTATACGTTAAACGTTGTACGTTATACGTTATACGTTATACGTTATACGTTATACGTTATACGTTACACGTTATACGTTATACGTTATGCGTTATAGGATATACGTTATACGTTATACGTTGTACGTTATACGTTATACGTTATACGTTGTACGTTATACGTTCTACGTTATACGTTATAAGTTAAACGTTGTACGTTATACGTTATACGTTATACGTTATACGTTATACGTTATACGTTATACGTTATACGTTATACGTTATACGTTATACGTTATACGTTATACGTTATACGTTACACGTTATACGGTATACGTTATACGTTATACGTTATACGTTATACGTTATACGTTATACGTTATACGTTATACGTTATATGTTATGCGTTATAGGATATACGTTATACGTTATACGTTGTACGTTATACGTTATACGTTGTACGTTATACGTTCTACGTTATACGTTATAAGTTAAACGTTGTACGTTATACGTTATACGTTATACGTTATACGTTATACGTTATACGTTATACGTTATACGTTATACGTTATACGTTATACGTTATACGTTATATCTTATACGTTATACGTTATGCGTTATAGGATATACGTTATACGTTATACGTTGTACGTTATACGTTATACGTCATACGTTATACGTTATACGTTATACGTTATACGTTATACGTTATACGTTATACGTTATACGTTATACGTTATACGTTATACGTTATGCGTTATAGGATATACGTTATACGTTATACGTTGTACGTTATACGTTATACGTTATACGTTATACGTTATACGTTATACGTTCTACGTTATACGTTATACGTTAAACGTTGTACGTTATACGTTATACGTTATACGTTATACGTTATAAGTAATACGTTATACGTTATACGTTATGCGTTATACGTTATACGTTATACGTTATACGTTATACGTTATACGTTATACGTTATACGTTATACGTTATACGTTATACGTTATACGTTATACGTTATACGTTATACGTTATACGTTATACGTTGTACGTTATACGTTATACGTTATACGTTATACGTTATACGTTATACCTTATACGTTATACGTTATGCGTTATAGGATATACGTTATACGTTATACGTTGTACGTTATACGTTATACGTTGTACGTTATACGTTCTACGTTCTACGTTATACGTTAAACGTTGTACGTTATACGTTATACGTCATACGTTATACGTTATACGTTATACGTTATACGTTCTACGTTATACGTTATACGTTAAACGTTGTACGTTATACGTTATACGTTATACGTTATACGTTTTACGTTATACGTTATGCGTTATACGTTATACGTTATACGTTATACGTTATACGTTATACGTTATACGTTATACGTTATACGTTATACGTTATACGATATACGTAATATGTAATACGTCATACGTTTTACGTTAATCGTTATACGTTATACGTTATACGCTATACGTTATACGTTATACGTTATACGTTATACGTTATACGTTACACGTTATACGTTATGCGTTATACGTTATACGTTATACGTTATACGTTATACGTTATACGTTGTACGTTATACGTTATACGTTATACGTTATACGTTAGACGTTGTACGTTATACGTTATACGTTATACGTTATACGCTATACGTTATACGTTATACGTTATACGTTATACGTTATACGTTATACATTATACGTTATACGTTATACGTTATACGTTATACGTTACACGTTATACGTTACACGTTATACGTTATACGTTATACGTTATACGTTATACGTTATACGTTATACGTTATACGTTATACGTTATACGTTATACGTTATGCGTTATAGGATATACGTTATACGTTATACGTTGTACGTTATACGTTATACGTTATATGTTATACGTCATGCGATATATGTTATACGTTATTCGTTATACCGTATACGTTAAACGTTGTACGTTATACGTTATACGTTATACGTTATACGTTATACGTTGTACGGTATACGTTATACGTTATACGTTATACGCTATACGTTATACGTTAAACGTTGTACGTTATACGTTATACGTCATACGTTATACGTTATACGTTATACGTTATACGTTCTACGTTATACGTTATACGTTAAACGTTGTACGTTATACGTTATACGTTATACGTTATACGTTATACGTTATACGTTATACGTTATACGTTATACGTTCTACGTTATACGTTATACGTTAAACGTTGTACGTTATACGTTATACGTTATACGTTATACGTTATAAGTAATACGTTATACGTTATACGTTATGCGTTATACGTTATACGTTATACGTTATACGTTATACGTAATATGTAATACGTCATACGTTTTACGTTAATCGTTATACGTTATACGTTATACGTTATACGTTATACGTTATACGTTATACGTTATGCGTTATACGTTATACGTTATACGTTATACGTTATACGTTATACGTTGTACGTTATACGTTATACGTTATACGTTATACGTTAGACGTTGTACGTTATACGTTATACGTTATACGTTATACGCTATACGTTATACGTTATACGTTATACGTTATACGTTATACGTTATACGTTATACTTTATACGTTATACGTTATACGTTATACGTTATACGTTATACGTTACACGTTATACGTTATACGTTATACGTTATACGTTATACGTTATACGTTATACGTTATACGATATACGTAATATGTAATACGTCATACGTTTTACGTTAATCGTTATACGTTATACGTTATACGTTATACGTTATACGTTATACGTTATACGTTATGCGTTATACGTTATACGTTATACGTTATACGTTATACGTTATACATTGTACGTTATACGTTATACGTTATACGTTATACGTTAGACGTTGTACGTTATACGTTATACGTTATACGTTATACGCTATACGTTATACGTTATACGTTATACGTTATACGTTATACGTTATACGTTATACGTTATACGTTATACGTTATACGTTATACGTTATACGTTATACGTTACACGTTATACGTTATACGTTATACGTTATACGTTATACGTTATACGTTATACGTTATACGTTACACGTTATACGTTACACGTTATACGTTATACGTTATACGTTATACGTTATACGTTATACGTTATACGTTATACGTTATACGTTATACGTTATACGTTATGCGTTATAGGATATACGTTATACGTTATACGTTGTACGTTATACGTTATACGTTATATGTTATACGTCATGCGATATATGTTATACGTTATTCGTTATACCGTATACGTTAAACGTTGTACGTTATACGTTATACGTTATACGTTATACGTTATACGTTGTACGGTATACGTTATACGTTATACGTTATACGCTATACGTTATACGTTAAACGTTGTACGTTATACGTTATACGTCATACGTTATACGTTATACGTTATACGTTAAACGTTGTACGTTATACGTTATACGTCATACGTTATACGTTATACGTTACACGTTATACGTTATACGTTATACGTTATACGTTATACGTTATACGTTATACGTTATACGTTATACGTTATACGTTATATCTTATACGTTATACGTTATGCGTTATAGGATATACGTTATACGTTATACGTTGTACGTTATACGTTATACGTCATACGTTATACGTTATACGTTATACGTTATACGTTATACGTTATACGTTATACGTTATACGTTATACGTTATACGTTATGCGTTATAGGATATACGTTATACGTTATACGTTGTACGTTATACGTTATACGTTATACGTTATACGTTATACGTTATACGTTCTACGTTATACGTTATACGTTAAACGTTGTACGTTATACGTTATACGTTATACGTTATACGTTATAAGTAATACGTTATACGTTATACGTTATGCGTTATACGTTATACGTTATACGTTATACGTTATACGTTATACGTTATACGTTATACGTTATACGTTATACGTTATACGTTATACGTTATACGTTATACGTTATACGTTATACGTTATACGTTATACGTTATACGTTGTACGTTATACGTTATACGTTATACGTTATACGTTATACGTTATACCTTATACGTTATACGTTATGCGTTATAGGATATACGTTATACGTTATACGTTGTACGTTATACGTTATACGTTGTACGTTATACGTTCTACGTTCTACGTTATACGTTAAACGTTGTACGTTATACGTTATACGTCATACGTTATACGTTATACGTTATACGTTATACGTTATACGTTATACGTTATACGTTATACGTTATACGTTATACGTTATACGTTATACGTTATGCGTTATAGGATATACGTTATACGTTATACGTTGTACGTTATACGTTATACGTTATATGTTATACGTCATGCGATATATGTTATACGTTATTCGTTATACGGTATACGTTAAACGTTGTACGTTATACGTTATACGTTATACGTTATACGTTATACGTTGTACGGTATACGTTATACGTTATACGTTATACGCTATACGTTATACGTTAAACGTTGTACGTTATACGTTATACGCCATACGTTATACGTTATACGTTATGCGTTATACGTTCTACGTTATACGTTATACGTTAAACGTTGTACGTTATACGTTATACGTTATACGTTATACGTTATACGTTATACGTTATACGTTATACGTTATACGTTCTACGTTATACGTTATACGTTAAACGTTGTACGTTATACGTTATACGTTATACGTTATACGTTATAAGTAATACGTTATACGTTATACGTTATGCGTTATACGTTATACGTTATACGTTATACGTTATACGTTATACGTTATACGTTATACGTTATACGTTATACGTTATACGTTATACGTTATACGTTATACGTTATACGTTATACGTTATACGTTATACGTTATACGTTATACGTTATACGTTATACGTTATACGTTATACCTTATACGTTATACGTTATGCGTTATAGGATATACGTTATACGTTATACGTTGTACGTTATACGTTATACGTTGTACGTTATACGTTCTACGTTCTACGTTATACGTTAAACGTTGTACGTTATACGTTATACGTCATACGTTATACGTTATACGTTATACGTTATACGTTATACGTTCTACGTTATACGTTATACGTTAAACGTTGTACGTTATACGTTATACGTTATACGTTATACGTTTTACGTTATACGTTATGCGTTATACGTTATACGTTATACGTTATACGTTATACGTTATACGTTATACGTTATACGTTATACGTTATACGTTATACGATATACGTAATATGTAATACGTCATACGTTTTACGATAATCGTTATACGTTATACGTTATACGCTATACGTTATACGTTATACGTTATACGTTATACGTTATACGTTATACGTTATACGTTATGCGTTATACGTTATACGTTATACGTTATACGTTATACGTTATACGTTGTACGTTATACGTTATACGTTATACGTTATACGTTATACGTTGTACGTTATTCGTTATACGTTGTACGTTATACGTTCTACGTTATACGTTATAAGTTAAACGTTGTACGTTATACGTTATACGTTATACGTTATACGTTATACGTTATACGTTATACGTTATACGTTATACGTTATACGTTATACGTTATACGTTACACGTTATACGGTATACGTTATACGTTATACGTTATACGTTATACGTTATACGTTATACGTTATACGTTATACGTTATATGTTATGCGTTATAGGATATACGTTATACGTTATACGTTGTACGTTATACGTTATACGTTGTACGTTATACGTTCTACGTTATACGTTATAAGTTAAACGTTGTACGTTATACGTTATACGTTATACGTTATACGTTATACGTTATACGTTATACGTTATACGTTATACGTTATACGTTATACGTTATACGTTATACGTTATACGTTATACGTTATACGTTATACGTTATGCGTTATAGGATATACGTTATACGTTATACGTTGTACGTTATACGTTATACGTTATACGTTATACGTTATACGTTATGCGTTATAGGATATACGTTATACGTTATACGTTGTACGTTATACGTTATACGTTATATCTTATACGTTATACGTTATGCGTTATAGGATATACGTTATACGTATTACGTTGTACGTTATACGTTATACGTTGTACGTTAAACGTTCTACGTTATACGTTATACGTTAATCGTTGTACGTTATACGTTACACGTCATACGTTATACGTTATACGTTATACGTTATACGTTATACGTTATACGTTATACGTTATACGTTATACGTTATACGTTATACGTTATGCGTTATAGGATATACGTTATACGTTATACGTTGTACGTTATACGTTATACGTTATACGTTATACGTTATACGTTCTACGTTATACGTTATACGTTAAACGTTGTACGTTATACGTTATACGTTATACGTTATACGTTATAAGTAATACGTTATACGTTATACGTTATGCGTTATACGTTATACGTTATACGTTATACGTTATACGTTATACGTTATACGTTATACGTTATACGTTATACGTTATACGTTATACGTTATACGTTATACGTTATACGTTATACGTTATACGTTATACGTTATACGTTATACGTTATACGTTATACGTTATACGTTATACATTATACGTTGTACGTTGAACGTTGTACGTTATACGTTATACGTTATACGTTATACGTTATACGTTATACGTTATACGTTATACGTTATACGTTATACGTTATACGTTATACGTTATACGTTATACGTTATACGTTATACGTTATACGACATACGTTATACGTTATACGTTATACGTTATACGTTATACGTTATACGTTATACGTTATACGTTATACGTTATACGTTATACGTTATACGTTATACGTTATACGTTATGCGTTATAGGATATACGTTATACGTTGTACGTTATACGTTATACGTTGTACGTTATACGTTCTAAGTTATACGTTATACGTTAAACGTTGTACGTTATACGTTATACGTCATACGTTATACGTTATACGTTATACGTTATACGTTATACGTTCTACGTTATACGTTATACGTTATACGTTATACGTTATACGTTATACGTTATACGTTATACGTTATACGTTATACGTTATACGTTATACGTTATATCTTATACGATATACGTTATGCGTTATAGGATATACGTTATACGTTATACGTTGTACGTTATACGTTATACGTTGTACGTTAAACGTTCTACGTTATACGTTATACGTTAAACGTTGTACGTTATACGTTATACGTTATACGTTATACGTTATACGTTATACGTTATACGTTATACGTTATACGTTATACGTTATACGTTATACGTTATAGGATATACGTAATACGTTATACGTTGTACGTTGTACGTTATACGTTATACGTTATACGTTATACGTTAGACGTTATACGTTATACGTTATACGTTATACGTTATACGTTATACGTTATACGTTATACGTTATACGTTATACGTTATACGTTATACGTTATACGTTATACGTTATACGTTATATCTTGTACGATATACGTTATGCGTTATAGGATATACGTTATACGTTATACGTTGTACGTTATACGTTATACGTTGTACGTTATACGTTCTACGGTCTACGTTATACGTTAAACGTTGTACGTTATACGTTATACGTCATACGTTATACGTTATACGTTATACGTTATACGTTCTACGTTATACGTTACACGTTATACGTTAAACGTTGTACGTTATACGTTATACGTTATACGTTATACGTTTTACGTTATACGTTATGCGTTATACGTTATACGTTATACGTTATACGTTATACGTTATACGTTATACGTTATACGTTATACGTTATACGATATACGTAATATGTAATACGTCATACGTTTTACGTTAATCGTTATACGTTATACGTTATACGCTATACGTTATACGTTATACGTTAACGTTATACGTTATACGTTATACGTTATACGTTATACGTTATGCGTTATACGTTATACGTTATACGTTATACGTTATACGTTATACGTTGTACGTTATACGTTATACGTTATACGTTATACGTTAGACGTTGTACGTTATACGTTATACGTTATACGTTATACGCTATACGTTATACGTTATACGTTATACGTTATACGTTATACGTTATACGTTATACGTTATACGTTATACGTTATACGTTATACGTTATACGTTATACGTTACACGTTATACGTTATACGTTATACGTTATACGTTATACGTTATACGTTATACGTTATACGTTATACGTTATACGTTATACGTTATGCGTTATAGGATATACGTTATACGTTATACGTTGTACGTTATACGTTATACGTTATATGTTATACGTCATGCGATATATGTTATACGTTATTCGTTATACGGTATACGTTAAACGTTGTACGTTATACGTTATACGTTATACGTTATACGTTATACGTTGTACGGTATACGTTATACGTTATACGTTATACGCTATACGTTATACGTTAAACGTTGTACGTTATACGTTACACGTCATACGTTATACGTTATACGTTATGCGTTATACGTTCTACGTTATACGTTATACGTTAAACGTTGTACGTTATACGTTATACGTTATACGTTATACGTTATACGTTATACGTTATACGTTATACGTTATACGTTATACGTTATACCTTATACGTTATACGTTATACGTTATACGTTATACATTATACGTTGTACGTTGAACGTTGTACGTTATACGTTATACGTTATACGTTATACGTTATACGTTATACGTTATACGTTATACGTTATACGTTATACGTTATACGTTATACGTTATACGTTATACGTTATACGTTATACGACATACGTTATACGTTATACGTTATACGTTATACGTTATACGTTATACGTTATACGTTATACGTTATACGTTATACGTTATGCGTTATAGGATATACGTTATACGTTATACGTTGTACGTTATACGTTATACGTTGTACGTTATACGTTCTAAGTTATACGTTATACGTTAAACGTTGTACGTTATACGTTATACGTCATACGTTATACGTTATACGTTATACGTTATACGTTCTACGTTATACGTTATACGTTATACGTTATACGTTATACGTTATACGTTATACGTCATACGTTATACGTTATACGTTATACGTTATACGTTATACGTTATACGTTATACGTTATATCTTATACGTTATACGTTATGCGTTATAGGATATACGTTATACGTTATACGTTGTACGTTATACGTTATACGTTGTACGTTAAACGTTCTACGTTATACGTTATACGTTAAACGTTGTACGTTATACGTTATACGTTATACGTTATACGTTATACGTTATACGTTATACGTTATACGTTATACGTTATACGTTATACGTTATACGTTATACGTTATACGTTAGAGGATATACGTAATACGTTATACGTTGTACGTTATACGTTATACATTATACGTTAAACGTTGTACGTTATACGTTATACGTTATACGTTATACGTTATACGTTATACGTTATACGTTATACATTATACGTTATGCGTTATAGGATATACGTTATACGTTATACGTTGTACGTTATTCGTTATACGTTGTACGTTATACGTTCTACGTTATACGTTATAAGTTAAACGTTGTACGTTATACGTTATACGTTATACGTTATACGTTATACGTTATACGTTATACGTTATACGTTATACGTTATACGTTATACGTTATACGTTATACGTATACGTTACACGTTATACGGTATACGTTATACGTTATACGTTATACGTTATACGTTATACGTTATACGTTATACGTTATACGTTATACGTTATATGTTATGCGTTATAGGATATACGTTATACGTTATACGTTGTTCGTTATACGTTATACGTTGTACGTTATACGTTCTACGTTATACGTTATAAGTTAAACGTTGTACGTTATACGTTATACGTTATACGTTATACGTTATACGTTATACGTTATACGTTATACGTTATACGTTATACGTTATACGTTATACGTTATACGTTATACGTTATACGTTATACGTTATGCGTTATAGGATATACGTTATACGTTATACGTTGTACGTTATACGTTATACGTTATACGTTATACGTTATACGTTATGCGTTATAGGATATACGTTATACGTTATACGTTGTACGTTATACGTTATACGTTATATCTTATACGTTATACGTAATGCGTTATAGGATATACGTTATACGTATTACGTTGTACGTTATACGTTATACGTTGTACGTTAAACGTTCTACGTTATACGTTATACGTTAATCGTTGTACGTTATACGTTACACGTCATACGTTATACGTTATACGTTATACGTTATACGTTATACGTTATACGTTATACGTTATACGTTATACGTTATACGTTATACGTTATGCGTTATAGGATATACGTTATACGTTATACGTTGTACGTTATACGTTATACGTTATACGTTATACGTTATACGTTCTACGTTATACGTTATACGTTAAACGTTGTACGTTATACGTTATACGTTATACGTTATACGTTATAAGTAATACGTTATACGTTATACGTTATGCGTTATACGTTATACGTTATACGTTATACGTTATACGTTATACGTTATACGTTATACGTTATACGTTATACGTTATACGTTATACGTTATACGTTATACGTTATACGTTATACGTTATACGTTATACGTTATACGTTATACGTTATACGTTATACGTTATACGTTATACGTTATACGTTATACGTTATACGACATACGTTATACGTTATACGTTATACGTTATACGTTATACGTTATACGTTATACGTTATACGTTATACGTTATACGTTATACGTTATACGTTATACGTTATACGTTATGCGTTATAGGATATACGTTATACGTTGTACGTTATACGTTATACGTTGTACGTTATACGTTCTAAGTTATACGTTATACGTTAAACGTTGTACGTTATACGTTATACGTCATACGTTATACGTTATACGTTATACGTTATACGTTCTACGTTATACGTTATACGTTATACGTTATACGTTATACGTTATACGTTATACGTTATACGTTATACGTTATACGTTATACGTTATACGTTATACGTTATATCTTATACGATATACGTTATGCGTTATAGGATATACGTTATACGTTATACGTTGTACGTTATACGTTATACGTTGTACGTTAAACGTTCTACGTTATACGTTATACGTTAAACGTTGTACGTTATACGTTATACGTTATACGTTATACGTTATACGTTATACGTTATACGTTATACGTTATACGTTATACGTTATACGTTATACGTTATAGGATATACGTAATACGTTATACGTTGTACGTTATACGTTATACGTTATACGTTAAACGTTGTACGTTATACGTTATACGTTATACGTTATACGTTATACGTTATACGTTATACGTTATACGTTATACGTTATGCGTTATAGGATATACGTTATACGTTATACGTTGTACGTTATACGTTATACGTTGTACGTTATACGTTCTACGTTATACGTTATAAGTTAAACGTTGTACGTTATACGTTATACGTTATACGTTATACGTTATACGTTATACGTTATACGTTATACGTTATACGTTATACGTTATACGTTATACGTTATACGTTATACGTTACACGTTATACGGTATACGTTATACGTTATACGTTATACGTTATACGTTATACGTTATACGTTATACGTTATACGTTATACGTTATATGTTATGCGTTACAGGATATACGTTATACGTTATACGTTGTACGTTATACGTTATACGTTGTACGTTATACGTTCTACGTTATACGTTATAAGTTAAACGTTGTACGTTATACGTTATACGTTATACGTTATACGTTATACGTTATACGTTATACGTTATACGTTATACGTTATACGTTATAACGTTATACGTTATACGTTATACGTTATACGTTATACGTTATATCTTATACGTTATACGTTATGCGTTATAGGATATACGTTATACGTTATACGTTGTACGTTATACGTTATACGTTGTACGTTAAACGTTCTACGTTATACGTTATACGTTAATCGTTGTACGTTATACGTTACACGTCATACGTTATACGTTATACGTTATACGTTATACGTTATACGTTTATACGTTATACGTTATACGTTATACGTTATACGTTATACGTTATACGTTATACGTTATGCGTTATTGGATATACGTTATACGTTATACGTTGTACGTTATACGTTATACGTTATACGTTATACGTTATACGTTCTACGTTGTACGTTATACGTTAAACGTTGTACGTCATACGTTATACGTTATACGTTATACGTTATACGTTCTACGTTATACGTTATACGTTAAACGTTGTACGTTATACGTTATACGTTATACGTTATACGTTTTACGTTATACGTTATGCGTTATACGTTATACGTTATACGTTATACGTTATACGTTATACGTTATACGTTATACGTTATACGTTTTACGTTATACGTTATGCGTTATACGATATACGTTATACGTTAAACGTTGTACGTTATACGTTATACGTTATACGTTATACGTTATACGTTATACGTTATACGTTATACGTTATACGTTATACGTCATACGTTATACCTTATACGTTATACGTTATACGTTACGCGTTATACGTTATACGTTATACGTTATACCTTATACGTTATACGTTATACGTTATACGTTATACGTTATACGTTAAACGTTATACGTTATACGTTATACGTTATACGTTATACGTTATACGTTATACGTTATACGTTATACGTTATACGTCATACGTTATACCTTATACGTTATACGTTATACGTTATACGTTATACGTTATACATTATACGTTGTACGTTGAACGTTGTACGTTATACGTTATACGTTATACGTTATACGTTATACGTTATACGTTATACGTTATACGTTATACGTTATACGTTATACGTCATACGTTATACGTTATACGTTATACGTTATACGTTCTACGTTATACGTTATACGTTAAACGTTGTACGTTATACGTTATACGTTATACGTTATACGTTTTACGTTATACGTTATGCGTTATACGTTATACGTTATACGTTATACGTTATACGTTATACGTTATACGTTATACGTTATACGTTATACGTTATACGTTATACGTTATACGATATACGTAATATGTAATACGTCATACGTTTTACGTTAATCGTTATACGTTATACGTTATACGCTATACGTTATACGTTATACGTTATACGTTATGCGTTATACGTTATACGTTATACGTTATACGTTATACGTTATACGTTATACGTTATACGTTATACGTTATACGTTATACGATATACGTAATACGTAATACGTCATACGTTTTACGTTAATCGTTATACGTTATACGTTATACGCTATACGTTATACGTTATACGTTATACGTTATACGTTATACGTTATACGTTATACGTTATACGTTACACGTTATACGTTATACGTTATACGTTATACGTTATACGTTATACGTTATACGTTATACGTTATACGTTAAACGTTGTACGTTATACGTTATACGTTATACGTTATACGTTATACGTTATACGTTATACGTTATACGTTATACGTCATACGTTATACCTTATACGTTATACGTTATACGTTATACGTTATACATTATACGTTGTACGTTGAACGTTGTACGTTATACGTTATACGTTATACGTTATACGTTATACGTTATACGTTATACGTTATACGTTATACGTTATACGTTATACGTCATACGTTATACGTTATACGTTATACGTTATACGTTCTACGTTCTACGTTATACGTTAAACGTTGTACGTTATACGTTATACGTTATACGTTATACGTTTTACGTTATACGTTATGCGTTATACGTTATACGTTATACGTTATACGTTATACGTTATACGTTATACGTTATACGTTATACGTTATACGTTATACGTTATACGTTATACGATATACGTAATATGTAATACGTCATACGTTTTACGTTAATCGTTATACGTTATACGTTATACGCTATACGTTATACGTTATACGTTATACGTTATACGTTATGCGTTATACGTTATACGTTATACGTTATACGTTATACGTTATACGTTATACGTTATACGTTATACGTTATACGATATACGTAATATGTAATACGTCATACGTTTTACGTTAATCGTTATACGTTATACGTTATACGCTATACGTTATACGTTATACGTTATACGTTATACGTTATACGTTATACGTTATACGTTATGCGTTATACGTTATACGTTATACGTTATACGTTATACGTTGTACGTTATACGTTATACGTTATACGTTATACGTTAGACGTTGTACGTTATACGTTATACGTTATACGTTATACGCTATACGTTATACGTTATACGTTATACGTTATACGTTATACGTTATACGTTATACGTTATACGTTATACGTTATACGTTATACGTTATACGTTATACGTTACACGTTATACGTTATACGTTATACGTTATACGTTATACGTTATACGTTATACGTTATACGTTATACGTTAAACGTTGTACGTTATACGTTATACGTTATACGTTATACGTTATACGTTATACGTTATACGTTATACGTTATACGTCATACGTTATACCTTATACGTTATACGTTATACGTTATACGTTATACATTATACGTTGTACGTTGAACGTTGTACGTTATACGTTATACGTTATACGTTATACGTTATACGTTATACGTTATACGTTATACGTTATACGTTATACGTTATACGTTATACGTTATACGTTATACGTTATACGTTATACGTTATACGTTCTAAGTTATACGTTATACGTTATACGTTATACGTTATTCGTTATACGTTAGACGCTGTACGTTATACGTTATACGTTATACGTTATACGTTATACGTTATACGTTATACGTTATACGTTATACGTTATACGTTATACGTTATACGTTATACGTTATACGTTATACGTTATACGTTATACGTTATACGTTATGCGTTATAGGATATACGTTATACGTTATAAGTTGTACGTTATACGTTATACGTTGTACGTTATACGTTCTACGTTATACGTTATAAGTTAAACGTTGTACGTTATACGTTATACGTCATACGTTATACGTTATACGTTATACGTTAAACGTTCTACGTTATACGTTATACGTTAAACGTTGTACGTTATACGTTATACGTTGTACGTTATACGATCTACGTTCTACGTTATACGTTATACGTTGTACGTTATACGTTATACGTCATCCGTTATACGTTATACGTTATACGTTATACGTTATACGTTATACGTTATACGTTATACGTTACACGTTATACGTTATACGTTATACGTTATACGTTATACGTTATACGTTATACGTTATACGTTATACGTTATACGTTATACGTTATACGTTATACGTTATACGTTATACGTTATACGTTATACGTTATACGTTATACGTTATGCTTTATAGGATATACGTTATACGTTATAAGTTGTACGTTATACGTTATACGTTGTACGTTATACGTTCTACGTTATACGTTATAAGTTAAACGTTGTACGTTATACGTTATACGTTATACGTCATACGTTATACGTTATACGTTATACGTTAAACGTTCTACGTTATACGTTATACGTTAAACGTTGTACGTTATACGTTATACGTTATACGTTATACGTTATACGTTATACGTTATACGTTATACGTTATACGTTATGCGTTATAGGATATACGTTATACGTTATACGTTGTACGTTATACGTTATACGTTATACGTTATACGTTATACGATATACGTTATAAGTTATACCTTATACGTTATACGTTATACGTTATACGTTATACGCTATACGTTATACGTTATACGTTATACGTTATACGTTATACGTTATACGTTATACGTTATACGTTATACGTTACACGTTATACGTTATACGTTATACGTTATACGTTATACGTTATACGTTCTACGTTGTACGTTATACGTTAAACGTTGTACGTTATACGTTATAGGTTATACGTTATACGTTATACGTTATACGTTATACGTTATACGTTATACGTTATTCGTTATACGATATACGTTATACGTTATGCGTTATAGGATATACGTTATACGTTATACGTTGTACGTTATACGTTATACGTTATGTGTCATACGTCATGCGATATACGTTATACGTTATACGTTAAACGTTGTACGTTATACGTTATACGTTATACGTTATACGTTATACGTTATACGTTATACGTTATACGTTATACGTTATACGTTATACGTTATACGTTATACGTTATACGTTATACGTTATACGTTATACGTTATACGTTATACGTTATACGTTATACGTTATACGTTATACGTTATACGTTATACGTTATAGGATATACGTAATACGTTATACGTTGTACGTTATACGTTATACGTTATACGTTAAACGTTGTACGTTATACGTTATACGTTATACGTTATACGTTATCCGTTATGCGTTATACGTTATACGTTATACGTTATACGTTATACGTTATACGTTATCCGTTATGCGTTATACGTTATACGTTATACGTTATACGTTATACGTTATACGTTATACGTTATACGTTATACGTCATACGTTATACGTTATACGTTATACGTTATACGTTATACGTTATACGTTATACGTTATACGTTGTACGTTATACGTTCTACGTTATACGTTATACGTTAAACGTTGTACGTTATACGTTATACGTCATACGTTATACGTTATACGTTATACGTTATACGTTATACGTTAAACGTTGTACGTTATACGTTATACGTTATACGTTATACGTTATACGTTATACGTTATGCGTTATACGTTATACGTTATACGTTATAATGTATACGTTATGCGTTATACGCTATACGTTATGCGTTATAGGATATACGTTATGCGTTATAGGATATACGTTATACTTTATACGTTATACGTTATGCGTTAAACGTTGTACGTTATACGTTATACGTTATACGTTATACGTTATACGTTCTACGTTATACGTTATACGTTAAACGTTGTACGTTATACGTTATACGTTATACGTTATACGTTATACGTTATACGTTATGCGTTATACGTTATACGTTATACGTTATAAGTTATACGTTATACGTTATACGTTATACGTTATACGTTATACGTTATACGTTATACGTTATACGTTATACGTTATACGTTATACGTTATCCGTTATGCGTTATACGTTATACGTTATACGTTATACGTTATACGTTATACGTTATCCGTTATGCGTTATACGTTATACGTTATACGTTATACGTTATACGTCATACGTTATACGTTATACGTTATACGTCATACGTTATACGTTATACGTTATACGTTATACGTTATACGTTATACGTTAAACGTTGTACGTTATACGTTAAACGTTGTACGTTATACGTTATACGTTATACGTTATACGTTATACGTTATACGTTATACGTTATACGTTATACGTTATACGTTATACGTTATACGTTATACGTTATACGTTATACGTTATACGTTATACGTTATACGTTATACGTTATACGTTATACGTTATACGTTATACGTTATAGGATATACGTAATACGTTATACGTTGTACGTTATACGTTATACGTTGTACGTTATACGTTCTACGTTCTACGTTATACGTTAAACGTTGTACGTTATACGTTAAACGTTGTACGTTATACGTTATACGTTATACGTTATACGTTATACGTTATACGTTATACGTTATACGTTATACGTTATATGTTATACGTTATACGTTATACGTTATACGTTATACGTTATACGTTATACGTTATACGTTATACGTTATACGTTATACGTTATAGGATATACGTAATACGTTATACGTTGTACGTTATACGTTATACGTTATACGTTAAACGTTGTACGTTATACGTTATACGTTATACGTTATACGTTATCCGTTATGCGTTATACGTTATACGTTATACGTTATACGTTATACGTTATACGTTATCCGTTATGCGTTATACGTTATACGTTATACGTTATACGTTATACGTTATACGTTATACGTTATACGTTATACGTCATACGTTATACGTTATACGTTATACGTTATACGTTATACGTTATACGTTATACGTTATACGTTGTACGTTATACGTTCTACGTTATACGTTATACGTTAAACGTTGTACGTTATACGTTATACGTCATACGTTATACGTTATACGTTATACGTTCTACGTTATACGTTATACGTTAAACGTTGTACGTTATACGTTATACGTTATACGTTATACGTTATACGTTATACGTTATGCGTTATACGTTATACGTTATACGTTATAAGTTATACGTTATACGTTATACGTTATACGTTACACGTTATACGTTACACGTTATACGTTATACGTTATAATGTATACGTTATGCGTTATACGCTATACGATATGCGTTATAGGATATACGTTATGCGTTATAGGATATACGTTATACTTTATACGTTATACGTTATGCGTTATAGGATATACGTTATAGGATATACGTTGTACGCTATACGTTATACGTTGTACGTTATACGTTATACGTTATACGTTATACGTTATACGTTATACGTTATACGTTATACGTTATACGTTATACGTTATACGTTATACGTTATACGTTATACGTTATGCGTTATAGGATATACGTTATACGTTATACGTTGTACGTTATACGTTATACGTTGTACGTTATACGTTCTACGTTATACGTTATACGTTAAACGTTGTACGTTATACATTATACGTCATACGTTATACGTTATACGTTATACGTTATACGTTATACGTTATACGTTATACATTATACGTTATACGTTATACGTTATACGTTATACGTTATACGTTATACGTTATACGACATACGTTATACGTTATACGTTATACGTTATACGTTATACGTTATACGTTATACGTTATACGTTATACGTTATACGTTATACGTTATGCGTTATAGGATATACGTTATAGGATATACGTTCTACGTTATACGTTATACGTTAAACGTTGTACGTTATACGTTATACGTTATACGTTATACGTTATACGTTATAAGTTATACGTTATACGTTATACGTTATACGTTATACGTTATACGTTAGACGCTATACGTTATACGTTATACGTTATACGTTATACGTTATACGTTATACGTTATACGTTATACATTATACGTTATACGTTATACGTTATACGTTATACGTTATACGTTATACGTTATACGTTATACGTTATACATTATACGTTATACGTTATACGTTATACGTTATACGTTATACGTTATACGTTATACGACATACGTTATACGTTATACGTTATACGTTATACGTTATACGTTATACGTTATACGTTATACGTTATACGTTATACGTTATACGTTATACGTTATACGCTACACGTTATACGTTATACGTTATACGTTATACGTTATACGTTATACGTTATACGTTATGCGTTATAGGATATAAGTTATACGTTATACGTTGTACGTTATACGTTATACGTTCTACGTTATACGTTATACGTTAAACGTTGTACGTTATACGTTATACGTTATACGTTATACGTTATACGTTATACGTTATACGTTACACGATATACGTTATACGTTATACGTTATACGTTATACGTTATACGTTATACGTTATACGTTATACGTTATACGTTATACGTTATGCGTTATAGGATATACGTTATACGTTATACCTTATACGTTATACGTTATGCGTTATAGGATAAACGTTATACGTTATACGTTGTACGTTATACGTTATACGTTGTACGTTATACGTTCTACGTTATACGTTATACGTTAAACGTTGTACGTTATACGTTATACGTCATACGTTATACGTTATACGTTATACGTTATACGTTCTACGTTATACGTTATACGTTATACGTTATACGTTATACGTTATACGTTATACGTTACACGTTATACGTTATACGTTATACGTTATACGTTACACGTTATACGTTATACGTTATACGTTATACGTTATACGTTATACGTTATACGTTATGCGTTATAGGATATACGTTATACGTTATACGTTGTACGTTATGCGTTATACGTTCTACGTTATACGTTATACGTTATACGTTATACGTTATACGTTATGCGTTATAGGATATACGTTATACGTTATACGTTGTACGTTATACGTTATACGTTCTACGTTATACGTTATACGTTATAAGTAATACGTTATACGTTATACGTTATACGTTATACGTTATACGTTATACGTTATGCGTTATACGTTATACGTTATACGTTATATCTTATACGTTATACGTTATGCGTTATAGGATATACGTTATACGTTATACGTTGTACGTTATACGATATACGTTGTACGTTAAACGTTCTACGTTATACGTTATACGTTAAACGTTGTACGTTATACGTTATACGTCATACGTTATACGTTATACGTTACACGTTATACGTTATACGTTATACGTTATACGTTATACGTTATACGTTATACGTTATGCGTTATAGGATATACGTTATACGTTATACGTTGTACGTTATACGTTATACGATATACGTTATACGTTATACGTTCTACGTTATACGTTATACGTTAAACGTTGTACGTTATACGTTATACGTTATACGTTATACGTTATAAGTAATACGTTATACGTTATACGTTATGCGTTACACGTTATACGTTATACGTTATACGTTATACGTTATACGTTATACGTTATACGTTATACGTTATACGTTATACGTTATACGTTATACGTTATAAGTAATACGTTATACGTTATACGTTATACGTTATACGTTATACGTTATACGTTATGCGTTATACGTTATACGTTATACGTTATATCTTATACGTTATACGTTATGCGTTATAGGATATACGTTATACGTTATACGTTGTACGTTATACGTTATACGTTGTACGTTATACGTTATACGTTATACGTTATATCTTATACGTTATACGTTATGCGTTATAGGATATACGTTATACGTTATACGTTGTACGTTATACGTTATACGTTGTACGTTAAACGTTCTACGTTATACGTTATACGTTAAACGTTGTACGTTATACGTTATACGTCATACGTTATACGTTATACGTTACACGTTATACGTTATACGTTATACGTTATACGTTATACGTTATACGTTATACGTTATGCGTTATAGGATATACGTTATACGTTATACGTTGTACGTTATACGTTATACGTTCTACGTTATACGTTATACGTTATAAGTAATACGTTATACGTTATACGTTATACGTTATACGTTATACGTTATACGTTATGCGTTATACGTTATACGTTATACGTTATATCTTATACGTTATACGTTATGCGTTATAGGATATACGTTATACGTTATACGTTGTACGTTATACGATATACGTTGTACGTTAAACGTTCTACGTTATACGTTATACGTTAAACGTTGTACGTTATACGTTATACGTCATACGTTATACGTTATACGTTATACGTTATACGTTATACGTTATACGTTATACGTTATACGTTATACGTTATACGTTATACGTTATACGTTATGCGTTATAGGATGTACGTTATACGTTAAACGTTGTACGTTATACGTTATACGTTATACGTTATACGTTATAAGTAATACGTTATACGTTATACGTTATGCGTTATACGTTATACGTTATACGTTATACGTTATACGTTATACGTTATGCGTTATACGTTATACGTTATACGTTATACGTTATACGTTATACGTTATACGTTATACGTTGTACGTTATACGTTATACGTTATACGTTATACGTTATACGTTAGACGTTGTACGTTATACGTTATACGTTATACGTTATACGCTATACGTTATACGTTATACGTTATACGTTATACGTTATACGTTATACGTTATACGTTATACGTTATACGTTATACGTTATACGTTATACGTTATACGTTATACGTTATACGTTATGCGTTATAGGATATACGTTATACGTTATACGTTGTACGTTATACGTTACACGTTATACGTTATACGTTATACGTTCTACGTTATACGTTATACGTTAAACGTTGTACGTGATACGTTATACGTTATACGTTATACGTTATAAGTAATACGTTATACGTTATACGTTATGCGTTATACGTTATACGTTATACGTTATACGTTATACGTTAAACGTTGTACGTTATACGTTATACGTTATACGTTATACGTTATCCGTTATGCGTTATACGTTATACGTTATACGTTATACGTTATACGTTATACGTTATCCGTTATGCGTTATACGTTATACGTTATACGTTATACGTTATACGTTATACGTTATACGTTATACGTTATACGTCATACGTTATACGTTATACGTTATACGTTATACGTTATACGTTATACGTTGTACGTTATACGTTCTACGTTATACGTTATACGTTAAACGTTGTACGTTATACGTTATACGTCATACGTTATACGTTATACGTTATACGTTATACGTTATACGTTATACGTTCTACGTTCTACGTTATACGTTATACGTTATACGTTATACGTTATACGTTATACATTATACGTTATACGTTATACGTTATACGTTATACGTTATACGTTATACGTTATACGACATACGTTATACGTTATACGTTATACGTTATACGTTATACGTTATACGTTATACGTTATACGTTATACGTTATACGTTATACGTTATACGTTATACGTTATACGTTACACGTTATACGTTATACGTTATACGTTATACGTTATACGTTATACGTTATACGTTATGCGTTATAGGATATACGTTATACGTTATGCGTTATACGTTATACGTTATACGTTATACGTTATACGTTATACGTTGTACGTTATACGTTATACGTTATACCTTATACGTTATACGTTATGCGTTATAGGATATACGTTATACGTTATACGTTGTACGTTATACGTTATACGTTATACGTTATACGTTATACGTTATACGATATACGTAATATGTAATACGTCATACGTTTTACGTTAATCGTTATACGTTATACGTTATACGCTATACGTTATACGTTATACGTTATACGTTATACGTTATACGTTATACGTTATGCGTTATACGTTATACGTTATACGTTATACGTTATACGTTATACGTTGTACGTTATACGTTATACGTTATACGTTATACGTTAGACGTTGTACGTTATACGTTATACGTTATACGTTATACGTTATACGCTATACGTTATACGTTATACGTTATACGTTATACGTTATACGTTATACGTTATACGTTATACGTTATACGTTATACGTTATACGTTATACGTTATACGTTATACGTTACACGTTATACGTTATACGTTATGCGTTATACGTTATACGTTATACGTTATACGTTATACGTTATACGTTATACGTTATACGTTATACGTTATGCGTTATAGGATATACGTTATACGTTATACGTTGTACGTTATACGTTATACGTTATATGTTATACGTCATGCGATATACGTTATACGTTATTCGTTATACGGTATACGTTAAACGTTGTACGTTAAACGTTGTACGTTATACGTTATACGTTATACGTTATACGTTATACGTTATACGTTATACGTTATACGTTATACGTTATACGTTATACCTTATACGTTATACGTTATACGTTATACGTTATACATTATACGTTGTACGTTGAACGTTGTACGTTATACGTTATACGTTATACGTTATACGTTATACGTTATACGTTATACGTTATACGTTATATCTTATATGTTATACGTTATGCGTTATAGGATATACGTTATACGTTATACGTTGTACGTTATACGTTATACGTTGTACGTTAAACGTTCTACGTTATACGTTATACGTTAAACGTTGTACGTTATACGTTATACGTTATACGTTATACGTTATACGTTATACGTTATACGTTATACGTTATACGTTATACGTTATACGTTATACGTTATAGGATATACGTAATACGTTATACGTTGTACGTTATACGTTATACGTTATACGTTAAACGTTGTACGTTATACGTTATACGTTATACGTTCTACGTTATACGTTATACGTTATACGTTATACGTTATACGTTATACGTTATGCGTTATAGGATATACGTTATACGTTATACGTTGTACGTTATACGTTATACGTTGTACGTTATACGTTCTACGTTATACGTTATAAGTTAAACGTTGTACGTTATACGTTATACGTTATACGTTATACGTTATACGTTACACGTTATACGTTATACGTTATACGTTATACGTTATACGTTATACGTTATACGTTATACGTTATACGTTATACGTTATACGTTATGCGTTATAGGATATACGTTATACGTTATACGTTGTACGTTATACGTTATACGTTGTACGTTATACGTTCTACGTTATACGTTATAAGTTAAACGTTGTACGTTATACGTTATACGTTATACGTTATACGTTATACGTTATACGTTATACGTTATACGTTATACGTTATACGTTATACGTTATACGTTATACGTTATACGTTACACGTTACACGTTATACGTTATACGTTATACGTTATACGTTATACGTTATACGTTATACGTTATACGTTATACGTTATACGTTATACGTTATACGTTATACGTTATACGTTATACGTTATACGTTATACGTTATACGTTATACCTTATACGTTATACGTTATGCGTTATAGGATATACGTTATACGTTATACGTTGTACGTTATACGTTATACGTTGTACGTTATACGTTCTACGTTCTACGTTATACGTTAAACTTTGTACGTTATACGTTATACGTCATACGTTATACATTATACGTTATACGTTATACGTTCTACGTTACACGTTATACGTTATGCGTTATACGTTATACGTTATACGTTATACGTTATACGTTATACGTTATACGTTATACGTTATACGTTATACGTTATACGTTATACGTTATACGTTCTACGTTCTACGTTATACGTTAAACGTTGTACGTTATACGTTATACGTCATACGTTATACGTTATACGTTATACGTTATACGTTCTACGTTATACGTTATACGTTAAACGTTGTACGTTATACGTTATACGTTATACGTTATACGTTTTACGTTATACGTTATGCGTTATACGTTATACGTTATACGTTATATGTTATACGTTATACGTTATACGTTATGCGTTATACGTTATACGATATACGTAATATGTAATACGTCATACGTTTTACGTTAATCGTTATACGTTATACGTTATACGCTATACGTTATACGTTATACGTTATACGTTATACGTTATACGTTATACGTTATACGTTCTACGTTATACGTTATACGTTAAACGTTGTACGTTATACGTTATACGTTATACGTTATACGTTATACGTTATACGTTATACGTTATACGTTATACCTTATACGTTATACGTTATGCGTTATAGGATATACGTTATACGTTATACGTTGTACGTTATACGTTATACGTTTTACGTTATACGTTATACGTTATACGTTATACGTTGTACGTTATACGTTATACGTTATACGTTATACGTTAGACGTTGTACGTTATACGTTATACGTTATACGTTATACGCTATACGTTATACGTTATACGTTATACGTTATACGTTATACGTTATACGTTATACGTTATACGTTATACGTTATACGTTATACGTTATACGTTATACGTTATACGTTATACGTTATACGTTATACGTTATACGTTATACGTTATACGTTATACGTTATACGTTATACGTTATACGTTATACGTTATACGTTATACGTTATACGTTATACGTTATACGTTATACGTTATACGTTATACGTTATACGTTATACGTTATACGTTATGCGTTATAGGATATACGTTATACGTTATACGTTGTACGTTATACGTTATACGTTATATGTTATACGTCATGCGATATACGTTATACGTTATTCGTTACACGGTATACGTTAAACGTTGTACGTTATACGTTATACGTTATACGTTATACGTTATACGTTGTACGGTATACGTTATACGTTATACGTTATACGCCATACGTTATACGTTAAACGTTGTACGTTATACGTTATACGTCATACGTTATACGTTATACGTTATACGTTATACGTTCTACGTTATACGTTATACGTTAAACGTTGTACGTTATACGTTATACGTTATACGTTATAAGTTAAACGTTGTACGTTATACGTTATACGTTATACGTTATACCTTATACGTTATACGTTATACGTTATACGTTATACATTATACGTTGTACGTTGAACGTTGTACGTTATACGTTATACGTTATACGTTATACGTTATACGTTATACGTTATACGTTATACGTTATACGTTATACGTTATACGTTATACGTTATCGTTATACGTTATACGACATACGTTATACGTTATACGTTATACGTTATACGTTATACGTTATACGTTATACGTTATACGTTATACGTTATACGTTATACGTTATACGTTATACGTTATACGTTATACGTTATGCGTTATAGGATATACGTTATACGTTATACGTTGTACGTTATACGTTATACGTTGTACGTTATACGTTCTACGTTATACGTTATACGTTAAACGTTGTACGTTATAGGTTATACGTCATACGTTATACGTTATACGTTATACGTTATACGATCTACGTTATACGTTATACGTTAAACGTTGTACGTTATACGTTATACGTTATACGTTATACGTTATACGTTATACGTTATCCGTTATGCGTTATACGTTATACGTTATACGTTATACGTTATACGTTATACGTTATACGTTATACGTTATACGTCATACGTTATACGTTATACGTTATACGTTATACGTTATACGTTATACGTTGTACGTTATACGTTCTACGTTATACGTTATACGTTAAACGTTGTACGTTATACGTTATACGTCATACGTTATACGTTATACGTTATACGTTATACGTTATACGTTATACGTTCTACGTTCTACGTTATACGTTATACGTTATACGTTATACGTTATACGTTATACATTATACGTTATACGTTATACGTTATACGTTATACGTTATACGTTATACGTTATGCGTTATACGTTATACGTTATACGTTATATCTTATACGTTATACGTTATGCGTTATAGGATATACGTTATACGTTATACGTTGTACGTTATACGATATACGTTGTACGTTAAACGTTCTACGTTATACGTTATACGTTAAACGTTGTACGTTATACGTTATACGTCATACGTTATACGTTATACGTTATACGTTATACGTTATACGTTATACGTTATACGTTATACGTTATACGTTATACGTTATACGTTATACGTTATGCGTTATAGGATGTACGTTATACGTTAAACGTTGTACGTTATACGTTATACGTTATACGTTATACGTTATAAGTAATACGTTATACGTTATACGTTATGCGTTATACGTTATACGTTATACGTTATACGTTATACGTTATACGTTATGCGTTATACGTTATACGTTATACGTTATACGTTATACGTTATACGTTATACGTTATACGTTGTACGTTATACGTTATACGTTATACGTTATACGTTATACGTTAGACGTTGTACGTTATACGTTATACGTTATACGTTATACGCTATACGTTATACGTTATACGTTATACGTTATACGTTATACGTTATACGTTATACGTTATACGTTATACGTTATACGTTATACGTTATACGTTATACGTTATACGTTATACGTTATGCGTTATAGGATATACGTTATACGTTATACGTTGTACGTTATACGTTACACGTTATACGTTATACGTTATACGTTCTACGTTATACGTTATACGTTAAACGTTGTACGTGATACGTTATACGTTATACGTTATACGTTATAAGTAATACGTTATACGTTATACGTTATGCGTTATACGTTATACGTTATACGTTATACGTTATACGTTAAACGTTGTACGTTATACGTTATACGTTATACGTTATACGTTATCCGTTATGCGTTATACGTTATACGTTATACGTTATACGTTATACGTTATACGTTATCCGTTATGCGTTATACGTTATACGTTATACGTTATACGTTATACGTTATACGTTATACGTTATACGTTATACGTCATACGTTATACGTTATACGTTATACGTTATACGTTATACGTTATACGTTGTACGTTATACGTTCTACGTTATACGTTATACGTTAAACGTTGTACGTTATACGTTATACGTCATACGTTATACGTTATACGTTATACGTTATACGTTATACGTTATACGTTCTACGTTCTACGTTATACGTTATACGTTATACGTTATACGTTATACGTTATACATTATACGTTATACGTTATACGTTATACGTTATACGTTATACGTTATACGTTATACGACATACGTTATACGTTATACGTTATACGTTATACGTTATACGTTATACGTTATACGTTATACGTTATACGTTATACGTTATACGTTATACGTTATACGTTATACGTTACACGTTATACGTTATACGTTATACGTTATACGTTATACGTTATACGTTATACGTTATGCGTTATAGGATATACGTTATACGTTATGCGTTATACGTTATACGTTATACGTTATACGTTATACGTTATACGTTGTACGTTATACGTTATACGTTATACCTTATACGTTATACGTTATGCGTTATAGGATATACGTTATACGTTATACGTTGTACGTTATACGTTATACGTTATACGTTATACGTTATACGTTATACGATATACGTAATATGTAATACGTCATACGTTTTACGTTAATCGTTATACGTTATACGTTATACGCTATACGTTATACGTTATACGTTATACGTTATACGTTATACGTTATACGTTATGCGTTATACGTTATACGTTATACGTTATACGTTATACGTTATACGTTGTACGTTATACGTTATACGTTATACGTTATACGTTAGACGTTGTACGTTATACGTTATACGTTATACGTTATACGTTATACGCTATACGTTATACGTTATACGTTATACGTTATACGTTATACGTTATACGTTATACGTTATACGTTATACGTTATACGTTATACGTTATACGTTATACGTTATACGTTACACGTTATACGTTATACGTTATGCGTTATACGTTATACGTTATACGTTATACGTTATACGTTATACGTTATACGTTATACGTTATACGTTATGCGTTATAGGATATACGTTATACGTTATACGTTGTACGTTATACGTTATACGTTATATGTTATACGTCATGCGATATACGTTATACGTTATTCGTTATACGGTATACGTTAAACGTTGTACGTTAAACGTTGTACGTTATACGTTATACGTTATACGTTATACGTTATACGTTATACGTTATACGTTATACGTTATACGTTATACGTTATACCTTATACGTTATACGTTATACGTTATACGTTATACATTATACGTTGTACGTTGAACGTTGTACGTTATACGTTATACGTTATACGTTATACGTTATACGTTATACGTTATACGTTATACGTTATATCTTATATGTTATACGTTATGCGTTATAGGATATACGTTATACGTTATACGTTGTACGTTATACGTTATACGTTGTACGTTAAACGTTCTACGTTATACGTTATACGTTAAACGTTGTACGTTATACGTTATACGTTATACGTTATACGTTATACGTTATACGTTATACGTTATACGTTATACGTTATACGTTATACGTTATACGTTATAGGATATACGTAATACGTTATACGTTGTACGTTATACGTTATACGTTATACGTTAAACGTTGTACGTTATACGTTATACGTTATACGTTCTACGTTATACGTTATACGTTATACGTTATACGTTATACGTTATACGTTATGCGTTATAGGATATACGTTATACGTTATACGTTGTACGTTATACGTTATACGTTGTACGTTATACGTTCTACGTTATACGTTATAAGTTAAACGTTGTACGTTATACGTTATACGTTATACGTTATACGTTATACGTTACACGTTATACGTTATACGTTATACGTTATACGTTATACGTTATACGTTATACGTTATACGTTATACGTTATACGTTATACGTTATGCGTTATAGGATATACGTTATACGTTATACGTTGTACGTTATACGTTATACGTTGTACGTTATACGTTCTACGTTATACGTTATAAGTTAAACGTTGTACGTTATACGTTATACGTTATACGTTATACGTTATACGTTATACGTTATACGTTATACGTTATACGTTATACGTTATACGTTATACGTTATACGTTATACGTTACACGTTACACGTTATACGTTATACGTTATACGTTATACGTTATACGTTATACGTTATACGTTATACGTTATACGTTATACGTTATACGTTATACGTTATACGTTATACGTTATACGTTATACGTTATACGTTATACGTTATACCTTATACGTTATACGTTATGCGTTATAGGATATACGTTATACGTTATACGTTGTACGTTATACGTTATACGTTGTACGTTATACGTTCTACGTTCTACGTTATACGTTAAACTTTGTACGTTATACGTTATACGTCATACGTTATACATTATACGTTATACGTTATACGTTCTACGTTACACGTTATACGTTATGCGTTATACGTTATACGTTATACGTTATACGTTATACGTTATACGTTATACGTTATACGTTATACGTTATACGTTATACGTTATACGTTATACGTTCTACGTTCTACGTTATACGTTAAACGTTGTACGTTATACGTTATACGTCATACGTTATACGTTATACGTTATACGTTATACGTTCTACGTTATACGTTATACGTTAAACGTTGTACGTTATACGTTATACGTTATACGTTATACGTTTTACGTTATACGTTATGCGTTATACGTTATACGTTATACGTTATATGTTATACGTTATACGTTATACGTTATGCGTTATACGTTATACGATATACGTAATATGTAATACGTCATACGTTTTACGTTAATCGTTATACGTTATACGTTATACGCTATACGTTATACGTTATACGTTATACGTTATACGTTATACGTTATACGTTATACGTTCTACGTTATACGTTATACGTTAAACGTTGTACGTTATACGTTATACGTTATACGTTATACGTTATACGTTATACGTTATACGTTATACGTTATACCTTATACGTTATACGTTATGCGTTATAGGATATACGTTATACGTTATACGTTGTACGTTATACGTTATACGTTTTACGTTATACGTTATACGTTATACGTTATACGTTGTACGTTATACGTTATACGTTATACGTTATACGTTAGACGTTGTACGTTATACGTTATACGTTATACGTTATACGCTATACGTTATACGTTATACGTTATACGTTATACGTTATACGTTATACGTTATACGTTATACGTTATACGTTATACGTTATACGTTATACGTTATACGTTATACGTTATACGTTATACGTTATACGTTATACGTTATACGTTATACGTTATACGTTATACGTTATACGTTATACGTTATACGTTATACGTTATACGTTATACGTTATACGTTATACGTTATACGTTATACGTTATACGTTATACGTTATACGTTATACGTTATACGTTATGCGTTATAGGATATACGTTATACGTTATACGTTGTACGTTATACGTTATACGTTATATGTTATACGTCATGCGATATACGTTATACGTTATTCGTTACACGGTATACGTTAAACGTTGTACGTTATACGTTATACGTTATA
Organism: Ptiloglossa arizonensis; assembly: GCF_051014685.1. Classification (NCBI taxonomy): domain Eukaryota; kingdom Metazoa; phylum Arthropoda; class Insecta; order Hymenoptera; family Colletidae; genus Ptiloglossa; species Ptiloglossa arizonensis. Next base: position 126,135 of record NW_027479108.1, read on the forward strand.
CGTTATACGTTATACGTTGTACGGTATACGTTATACGTTATACGTTATACGCCATACGTTATACGTTAAACGTTGTACGTTATACGTTATACGTCATACGTTATACGTTATACGTTATACGTTATACGTTCTACGTTATACGTTATACGTTAAACGTTGTACGTTATACGTTATACGTTATACGTTATAAGTTAAACGTTGTACGTTATACGTTATACGTTATACGTTATACCTTATACGTTATACGTTATACGTTATACGTTATACATTATACGTTGTACGTTGAACGTTGTACGTTATACGTTATACGTTATACGTTATACGTTATACGTTATACGTTATACGTTATACGTTATACGTTATACGTTATACGTTATACGTTATCGTTATACGTTATACGACATACGTTATACGTTATACGTTATACGTTATACGTTATACGTTATACGTTATACGTTATACGTTATACGTTATACGTTATACGTTATACGTTATACGTTATACGTTATACGTTATGCGTTATAGGATATACGTTATACGTTATACGTTGTACGTTATACGTTATACGTTGTACGTTATACGTTCTACGTTATACGTTATACGTTAAACGTTGTACGTTATAGGTTATACGTCATACGTTATACGTTATACGTTATACGTTATACGATCTACGTTATACGTTATACGTTAAACGTTGTACGTTATACGTTATACGTTATACGTTATACGTTATACGTTATACGTTATACGTTATACCTTATACGTTATACGTTATACGTTATACGTTATACATTATACGTTGTACGTTGAACGTTGTACGTTATACGTTATACGTTATACGTCATACGTTATACGTTATACGTTATACGTTATACGTTATACGTTATACGTTATACGTTATACGTTATACGTTATACGTTATACGTTATACGTTATAAGTTATACGTTATACGTTATACGTTATACGTTCTACGTTATACGTTATACGTTAAACGTTGTACGTTATACGTTATACGTCATACGTTATACGTTATACGCTATACGTTATACGTTATACGTTATACGTTATACGTTATACGTTATACGTTATGCGTTATATGTTATGCGTTATACGTTATACGTTATACGTTATACGTTATACGTTATACGTTATACGTTATATGTTATACGTTATACGTTATACGTTATACGTTATACGTTATACATTATACGTTATACGTTATACGTTATACGTTATACGTTATACGTTATACGTTATACGACATACGTTATAAGTTATACGTTATACGTTATACGTTATACGTTATACGTTATACGTTATACGTTATACGTTATACGTTATACGTTATACGTTATACGTTATACGTTACACGTTATACGTTATACGTTATACGTTATACGTTATACGTTCTACGTTATACGTTATACGTTAAACGTTGTACGTTATACGTTATACGTTATACGTTATACGTTATACGTTATACGTTATACGTTATACGTTATACGTTATACCTTATACTTTATACGTTATGCGTTATAGGATATACGTTATACGTTATACGTTGTACGTTATACGTTATACGTTATACGTTATACGTTATACGTTATACGATATACGTAATATGTAATACGTCATACGTTTTACGTTAATCGTTATACGTTATACGTTATACGCTATACGTTATACGTTATACGTTATACGTTATACGTTATACGTTATACGTTATGCGTTATACGTTATGCGTTATACGTTATACGTTATACGTTATACGTTATACGTTATACGTTATACGTTATATGTTATACGTTATACGTTATACGTTATACGTTATACGTTATACATTATACGTTATACGTTATACGTTATACGTTATACGTTATACGTTATACGTTATACGACATACGTTATAAGTTATACGTTATACGTTATACGTTATACGTTATACGTTATACGTTATACGTTATACGTTATACGTTATACGTTATACGTTATACGTTATACGTTACACGTTATACGTTATACGTTATACGTTATACGTTATACGTTATACGTTATACGTTATACGTTATACGTTATGCGTTATAGAATATACGTTATACGTTATACGTTGTACGTTATACGTTATACGTTCTACGTTATACGTTATACGTTAAACGTTGTACGTTATACGTTATACGTTATACGTTATACGTTATACGTTATACGTTATACGTTACACGTTATACGTTATACGTTATACGTTATACGTTATACGTTATACGTTAGACGTTGTACGTTATACGTTATACGTTATACGTTATACGCTATACGTTATACGTTATACGTTATACGTTATACGTTATACGTTATACGTTATACGTTATACGTTATACGTTATACGTTATACGTTATACGTTATACGTTATACCTTATACGTTATACGTTATGCGTTATAGGATATACGTTATACGTTATACGTTGTACGTTATACGTTATACGTTATACGTTATACGTTATACGTTATACGTTATACGATATACGTAATATGTAATACGTCATACGTTTTACGTTAATCGTTATACGTTATACGTTATACGTTATACGTTATACGTTATACGTTATACGTTATACGTTATACGTTATACGTTATACGTTACACGTTATACGTTATACGTTATACGTTATACGTTATACGTTATACGTTATACGTTATACGTTATACGTTATACGTTATACGTTATACGTTATACGTTATGCGTTATAGGATATACGTTATACGTTATACGTTGTACGTTATACGTTATACGTTATATGTTATACGTCATGCGATATACGTTATACGTTATTCGTTACACGGTATACGTTAAACGTTGTACGTTATACGTTATACGTTATACGTTATACGTTATACGTTGTACGGTATACGTTATACGTTATACGTTATACGCCATACGTTATACGTTAAACGTTGTACGTTATACGTTATACGTCATACGTTATACGTTATACGTTATACGTTATACGTTCTACGTTATACGTTATACGACATACGTTATACGTTATACGCTATACGTAATACGTTATACGTTATACGTTATACGTTATACGTTATACGTTATACGTTATACGTTATACGTTATACGTTATACGTTATACGTTATACGTTATACGTTATACGTTATACGTTATGCGTTATAGGATATACGTTATAGGTTGTACGTTATACGTTATACGTTGTACGTTATACGTTCTACGTTATACGTTATACGTTAAACGTTGTACGTTATACGTTATACGTCATACGTTATACGTTATACGTTATACGTTATACGTTCTACGTTATATGTTATACGTTAAACGTTGTACGTTATACGTTATACGTTATACGTTATACGTTATACGTTATACGTTATACGTTATACGTTATACGTTATACCTTATACGTTATACGTTATACGTTATACGTTATACATTATACGTTGTACGTTGAACGTTGTACGTTATACGTTATACGTTATACGTCATACGTTATACGTTATACGTTATACGTTATACGTTATACGTTATACGTTATACGTTATACGTTATACGTTATACGTTATACGTTCTACGTTATACGTTATACGTTAAACGTTGTACGTTATACGTTATACGTTATACGTTATAAGTTAAACGTTGTACGTTATACGTTATACGTTATACGTTATACCTTATACGTTATACGTTATACGTTATACGTTATACATTATACGTTGTACGTTGAACGTTGTACGTTATACGTTATACGTTATACGTTATACGTTATACGTTATACGTTATACGTTATACGTTATACGTTATACGTTATACGTTATACGTTATACGTTATACGTTATACGTTATACGACATACGTTATACGTTATACGTTATACGTTATACGTTATACGTTATACGTTATACGTTATACGTTATACGTTATACGTTATACGTTATACGTTATACGTTATACGTTATGCGTTATAGGATATACGTTATACGTTATACGTTGTACGTTATACGTTACACGTTATACGTTATACGTTATACGTTCTACGTTATACGTTATACGTTAAACGTTGTACGTGATACGTTATACGTTATACGTTATACGTTATAAGTAATACGTTATACGTTATACGTTATGCGTTATACGTTATACGTTATACGTTATACGTTATACGTTAAACGTTGTACGTTATACGTTATACGTTATACGTTATACGTTATCCGTTATGCGTTATACGTTATACGTTATACGTTATACGTTATACGTTATACGTTATCCGTTATGCGTTATACGTTATACGTTATACGTTATACGTTATACGTTATACGTTATACGTTATACGTTATACGTCATACGTTATACGTTATACGTTATACGTTATACGTTATACGTTATACGTTGTACGTTATACGTTCTACGTTATACGTTATACGTTAAACGTTGTACGTTATACGTTATACGTCATACGTTATACGTTATACGTTATACGTTATACGTTATACGTTATACGTTCTACGTTCTACGTTATACGTTATACGTTATACGTTATACGTTATACGTTATACATTATACGTTATACGTTATACGTTATACGTTATACGTTATACGTTATACGTTATACGACATACGTTATACGTTATACGTTATACGTTATACGTTATACGTTATACGTTATACGTTATACGTTATACGTTATACGTTATACGTTATACGTTATACGTTATACGTTACACGTTATACGTTATACGTTATACGTTATACGTTATACGTTATACGTTATACGTTATGCGTTATAGGATATACGTTATACGTTATGCGTTATACGTTATACGTTATACGTTATACGTTATACGTTATACGTTGTACGTTATACGTTATACGTTATACCTTATACGTTATACGTTATGCGTTATAGGATATACGTTATACGTTATACGTTGTACGTTATACGTTATACGTTATACGTTATACGTTATACGTTATACGATATACGTAATATGTAATACGTCATACGTTTTACGTTAATGGTTATACGTTATACGTTATACGCTATACGTTATACGTTATACGTTATACGTTATACGTTATACGTTATACGTTATGCGTTATACGTTATACGTTATACGTTATACGTTATACGTTATACGTTGTACGTTATACGTTATACGTTATACGTTATACGTTAGACGTTGTACGTTATACGTTATACGTTATACGTTATACGTTATACGCTATACGTTATACGTTATACGTTATACGTTATACGTTATACGTTATACGTTATACGTTATACGTTATACGTTATACGTTATACGTTATACGTTATACGTTATACGTTACACGTTATACGTTATACGTTATGCGTTATACGTTATACGTTATACGTTATACGTTATACGTTATACGTTATACGTTATACGTTATACGTTATGCGTTATAGGATATACGTTATACGTTATACGTTGTACGTTATACGTTATACGTTATATGTTATACGTCATGCGATATACGTTATACGTTATTCGTTATACGGTATACGTTAAACGTTGTACGTTAAACGTTGTACGTTATACGTTATACGTTATACGTTATACGTTATACGTTATACGTTATACGTTATACGTTATACGTTATACGTTATACCTTATACGTTATGCGTTATAGGATATACGTTATACGTTATACGTTGTACGTTATACGTTATACGTTGTACGTTAAACGTTCTACGTTATACGTTATACGTTAAACGTTGTACGTTATACGTTATACGTTATACGTTATACGTTATACGTTATACGTTATACGTTATACGTTATACGTTATACGTTATACGTTATACGTTATAGGATATACGTAATACGTTATACGTTGTACGTTATACGTTATACGTTATACGTTAAACGTTGTACGTTATACGTTATACGTTATACGTTCTACGTTATACGTTATACGTTATACGTTATACGTTATACGTTATACGTTATGCGTTATAGGATATACGTTATACGTTATACGTTGTACGTTATACGTTATACGTTGTACGTTATACGTTCTACGTTATACGTTATAAGTTAAACGTTGTACGTTATACGTTATACGTTATACGTTATACGTTATACGTTACACGTTATACGTTATACGTTATACGTTATACGTTATACGTTATACGTTATACGTTATACGTTATACGTTATACGTTATACGTTATGCGTTATAGGATATACGTTATACGTTATACGTTGTACGTTATACGTTATACGTTGTACGTTATACGTTCTACGTTATACGTTATAAGTTAAACGTTGTACGTTATACGTTATACGTTATACGTTATACGTTATACGTTATACGTTATACGTTATACGTTATACGTTATACGTTATACGTTATACGTTATACGTTATACGTTACACGTTACACGTTATACGTTATATGTTATACGTTATACGTTATACGTTATACGTTATACGTTATACGTTATACGTTATACGTTATACGTTATACGTTATACGTTATACGTTATACGTTATACGTTATACGTTATACGTTATACGTTATACCTTATACGTTATACGTTATGCGTTATAGGATATACGTTATACGTTATACGTTGTACGTTATACGTTATACGTTGTACGTTATACGTTCTACGTTCTACGTTATACGTTAAACTTTGTACGTTATACGTTATACGTCATACGTTATACATTATACGTTATACGTTATACGTTCTACGTTACACGTTATACGTTATGCGTTATACGTTATACGTTATAGGTTATACGTTATACGTTATACGTTATACGTTATACGTTATACGTTATACGTTATACGTTATACGTTATACGTTCTACGTTCTACGTTATACGTTAAACGTTGTACGTTATACGTTATACGTCATACGTTATACGTTATACGTTATACGTTATACGTTCTACGTTATACGTTATACGTTAAACGTTGTACGTTATACGTTATACGTTATACGTTATACGTTTTACGTTATACGTTATGCGTTATACGTTATACGTTATACGTTATATGTTATACGTTATACGTTATACGTTATGCGTTATACGTTATACGATATACGTAATATGTAATACGTCATACGTTTTACGTTAATCGTTATACGTTATACGTTATACGCTATACGTTATACGTTATACGTTATACGTTATACGTTATACGTTATACGTTATACGTTCTACGTTATACGTTATACGTTATACGTTATACGTTATACGTTATACGTTATACGTTATACGTTATACGTTATACGTTATACGTTATACGTTATACGTTATACGTTATACGTTATACGTTATACGTTATACGTTATACGTTATACGTTATACGTTATACGTTATACGTTATACGTTATACGTTATACGTTATACGTTATACGTTATACGTTATGCGTTATAGGATATACGTTATACGTTATACGTTGTACGTTATACGTTATACGTTATATGTTATACGTCATGCGATATACGTTATACGTTATTCGTTACACGGTATACGTTAAACGTTGTACGTTATACGTTATACGTTATACGTTATACGTTATACGTTGTACGGTATACGTTATACGTTATACGTTATACGCCATACGTTATACGTTAAACGTTGTACGTTATACGTTATACGTCATACGTTATACGTTATACGTTATACGTTATACGTTCTACGTTATACGTTATACGTTAAACGTTGTACGTTATACGTTATACGTTATACGTTATAAGTTAAACGTTGTACGTTATACGTTATACGTTATACGTTATACCTTATACGTTATACGTTATACGTTATACGTTATACATTATACGTTGTACGTTGAACGTTGTACGTTATACGTTATACGTTATACGTTATACGTTATACGTTATACGTTATACGTTATACGTTATACGTTATACGTTATACGTTATACGTTATACGTTATACGTTATACGTTATACGACATACGTTATACGTTATACGTTATACGTTATACGTTATACGTTATACGTTATACGTTATACGTTATACGTTATACGTTATACGTTATACGTTATACGTTATACGTTATACGTTATGCGTTATAGGATATACGTTATACGTTATACGTTGTACGTTATACGTTATACGTTGTACGTTATACGTTCTACGTTATACGTTATACGTTAAACGTTGTACGTTATAGGTTATACGTCATACGTTATACGTTATACGTTATACGTTATACGATCTACGTTATACGTTATACGTTAAACGTTGTACGTTATACGTTATACGTTATACGTTATACGTTATACGTTATACGTTATACGTTATACCTTATACGTTATACGTTATACGTTATACGTTATACATTATACGTTGTACGTTGAACGTTGTACGTTATACGTTATACGTTATACGTCATACGTTATACGTTATACGTTATACGTTATACGTTATACGTTATACGTTATACGTTATACGTTATACGTTATACGTTATACGTTATACGTTATAAGTTATACGTTATACGTTATACGTTATACGTTCTACGTTATACGTTATACGTTAAACGTTGTACGTTATACGTTATACGTCATACGTTATACGTTATACGTTATACGTTATACGTTCTACGTTATACGTTATACGTTAAACGTTGTACGTTATACGTTATACGTTATACGTTATACGTTATACGTTATACGTTATACGTTATACGTTATACGTTATACCTTATACTTTATACGTTATGCGTTATAGGATATACGTTATACGTTATACGTTGTACGTTATACGTTATACGTTATACGTTATACGTTATACGTTATACGATATACGTAATATGTAATACGTCATACGTTTTACGTTAATCGTTATACGTTATACGTTATACGCTATACGTTATACGTTATACGTTATACGTTATACGTTATACGTTATACGTTATGCGTTATACGTTATGCGTTATACGTTATACGTTATACGTTATACGTTATACGTTATACGTTATACGTTATATGTTATACGTTATACGTTATACGTTATACGTTATACGTTATACATTATACGTTATACGTTATACGTTATACGTTATACGTTATACGTTATACGTTATACGACATACGTTATAAGTTATACGTTATACGTTATACGTTATACGTTATACGTTATACGTTATACGTTATACGTTATACGTTATACGTTATACGTTATACGTTATACGTTACACGTTATACGTTATACGTTATACGTTATACGTTATACGTTATACGTTATACGTTATACGTTATACGTTATGTGTTATAGAATATACGTTATACGTTATACGTTGTACGTTATACGTTATACGTTCTACGTTATACGTTATACGTTATACGTTAAACGTTGTACGTTATACGTTATACGTTATACGTTATACGTTATACGTTATACGTTATACGTTACACGTTATACGTTATACGTTATACGTTATACGTTATACGTTATACGTTAGACGTTGTACGTTATACGTTATACGTTATACGTTATACGCTATACGTTATACGTTATACGTTATACGTTATACGTTATACGTTATACGTTATACGTTATACGTTATACGTTATACGTTATACGTTATACGTTATACGTTATACCTTATACGTTATACGTTATGCGTTATAGGATATACGTTATACGTTATACGTTGTACGTTATACGTTATACGTTATACGTTATACGTTATGCGTTATACGTTATACGATATACGTAATATGTAATACGTCATACGTTTTACGTTAATCGTTATACGTTATACGTTATACGTTATACGTTATACGTTATACGTTATACGTTATACGTTATACGTTATACGTTATACGTTACACGTTATACGTTATACGTTATACGTTATACGTTATACGTTATACGTTATACGTTATACGTTATACGTTATACGTTATACGTTATACGTTATACGTTATACGTTATGCGTTATAGGATATACGTTATACGTTATACGTTATACGTTATACGTTATATGTTATACGTCATGCGATATACGTTATACGTTATTCGTTACACGGTATACGTTAAACGTTGTACGTTATACGTTATACGTTATACGTTATACGTTATACGTTGTACGGTATACGTTATACGTTATACGTTATACGCCATACGTTATACGTTAAACGTTGTACGTTATACGTTATACGTCATACGTTATACGTTATACGTTATACGTTATACGTTCTACGTTATACGTTATACGACATACGTTATACGTTATACGTTATACGTTATACGTTATACGTTATACTTTATACGTTATACGTTATACGTTATACGTTATACGTTATACGTTATACGTTATACGTTATACGTTATACGTTATACGTTATACGTTATACGTTATACGTTATGCGTTATAGGATATACGTTATAGGTTGTACGTTATACGTTATACGTTGTACGTTATACGTTCTACGTTATACGTTATACGTTAAACGTTGTACGTTATACGTTATACGTCATACGTTATACGTTATACGTTATACGTTATACGTTCTACGTTATATGTTATACGTTAAACGTTGTACGTTATACGTTATACGTTATACGTTATACGTTATACGTTATACGTTATACGTTATACGTTATACGTTATATGTTATACGTTAAACGTTGTACGTTATACGTTATACGTTATACGTTATACGTTATACGTTATACGTTATACGTTATACGTTATACGTTATACCTTATACGTTATACGTTATACGTTATACGTTATACATTATACGTTGTACGTTGAACGTTGTACGTTATACGTTATACGTTATACGTCATACGTTATACGTTATACGTTATACGTTATACGTTATACGTTATACGTTATACGTTATACGTTATACGTTATACGTTATACGTTCTACGTTATACGTTATACGTTAAACGTTGTACGTTATACGTTATACGTTATACGTTATAAGTTAAACGTTGTACGTTATACGTTATACGTTATACGTTATACCTTATACGTTATACGTTATACGTTATACGTTATACATTATACGTTGTACGTTGAACGTTGTACGTTATACGTTATACGTTATACGTTATACGTTATACGTTATACGTTATACGTTATACGTTATACGTTATACGTTATACGTTATACGTTATACGTTATACGTTATACGTTATACGACATACGTTATACGTTATACGTTATACGTTATACGTTATACGTTATACGTTATACGTTATACGTTATACGTTATACGTTATACGTTATACGTTATACGTTATGCGTTATAGGATATACGTTATACGTTATACGTTGTACGTTATACGTTATACGTTGTACGTTATACGTTCTACGTTATACGTTATACGTTAAACGTTGTACGTTATACGTTATACGTCATACGTTATACGTTATACGTTATACGTTATACGTTCTACGTTATACGTTATACGTTAAACGTTGTACGTTATACGTTATACGTTATACGTTATACGTTATACGTTATACGTTGTACGTTATACGTTATACGTTGTACGTTATACGTTCTACGTTATACGTTATACGTTATACATTATACGTTGTACGTTGAACGTTGTACGTTATACGTTATACGTTATACGTCATACGTTATACGTTATACGTTATACGTTATACGTTATACGTTATACGTTATACGTTATACGTTATACGTTATACGTTATACGTTATAAGTTATACGTTATTCGTTATACGTTATACGTTCTACGTTATACGTTATACGTTAAACGTTGTACGTTATACGTTATACGTCATACGTTATACGTTATACGTTATACGTTATACGTTCTACGTTATACGTTATACGTTAAACGTTGTACGTTATACGTTATACGTTATACGTTATACGTTATACGTTATACGTTATACGTTATACGTTGTACGTTATACCTTATACGTTATACGTTATGCGTTATAGGATATACGTTATACGTTATACGTTGTACGTTATACGTTATACGTTATACGTTATACGTTATACGTTATACGATATACGTAATATGTAATACGTCATACGTTTTACGTTAATCGTTATACGTTATACGTTATACGCTATACGTTATACGTTATACGTTATACGTTATACGTTATACGTTATACGTTATGCGTTATACGTTATACGTTATACGTTATACGTTATACGTTATACGTTATACGTTATATGTTATACGTTATACGTTATACGTTATACGTTATACGTTATACATTATACGTTATACGTTATACGTTATACGTTATACGTTATACGTTATACGTTATACGACATACGTTATACGTTATACGTTATACGTTATACGTTATACGTTATACGTTATACGTTATACGTTATACGTTATACGTTATACGTTATACGTTATACGTTACACGTTATACGTTATACGTTATACGTTATACGTTATACGTTATACGTTATACGTTATGCGTTATAGAATATACGTTATACGTTATACGTTGTACGTCATACGTTATACGTTCTACGTTATACGTTATACGTTAAACGTTGTACGTTATACGTTATACGTTATACGTTATACGTTATACGTTATACGTTATACGTTACACGTTATACGTTATACGTTATACGTTATACGTTATACGTTATACGTTAGACGTTGTACGTTATACGTTATACGTTATACGTTATACGCTATACGTTATACGTTATACGTTATACGTTATACGTTATACGTTATACGTTATACGTTATACGTTATACGTTATACGTTATACGTTATACGTTATACGTTATACCTTATACGTTATACGTTATGCGTTATAGGATATACGTTATACGTTATACGTTGTACGTTATACGTTATACGTTATACGTTATACGTTATACGTTATACGTTATACGATATACGTAATATGTAATACGTCATACGTTTTACGTTAATCGTTATACGTTATACGTTATACGTTATACGTTATACGTTATACGTTATACGTTATACGTTATACGTTATACGTTATACGTTACACGTTACACGTTATACGTTATACGTTATACGTTATACGTTATACGTTATACGTTATACGTTATACGTTATACGTTATACGTTATACGTTATACGTTATGCGTTATAGGATATACGTTATACGTTATACGTTGTACGTTATACGTTATACGTTATATGTTATACGTCATGCGATATACGTTATACGTTATTCGTTACACGGTATACGTTAAACGTTGTACGTTTTACGTTATACGTTATACGTTATACGTTATACGTTGTACGGTATACGTTATACGTTATACGTTATACGCCATACGTTATACGTTAAACGTTGTACGTTATACGTTATACGTCATACGTTATACGTTATACGTTATACGTTATACGTTCTACGTTATACGTTATACGACATACGTTATACGTTATACGTTATACGTTATACGTTATACGTTATACGTTATACGTTATACGTTATACGTTACACGTTATACGTTATACGTTATGCGTTATAGGATATACGATATACGTTATACGTTGTACGTTATACGTTATACGTTGTACGTTATACGTTCTACGTTATACGTTATACGTTAAACGTTGTACGTTATACGTTATACGTCATACGTTATACGTTATACGTTATACGTTATACGTTCTACGTTATACGTTATACGTTAAACGTTGTACGTTATACGTTATACGTTATACGTTATACGTTATACGTTATACGTTATACGTTATACGTTATACGTTATACCTTATACGTTATACGTTATACGTTATACGTTATACATTATACGTTGTACGTTGAACGTTGTACGTTATACGTTATACGTTATACGTCATACGTTATACGTTATACGTTATACGTTATACGTTATACGTTATACGTTATACGTTATACGTTATACGTTATACGTTATACGTTATACGTTCTACGTTATACGTTATACGTTAAACGTTATACGTTATACGTCATACGTTATACGTTATACGTTATACGTTATACGTTATACGTTATACGTTATACGTTATACGTTATACGTTATACGTTATACGTTATACGTTCTACGTTATACGTTATACGTTATACGTTATACGTTCTACGTTATACGTTATACGTTAAACGTTGTACGTTATACGTTATACGTTATACGTTATACGTTATACGTTATACGTTATACGTTATACGTTGTACGTTATACCTTATACGTTATACGTTATGCGTTATAGGATATACGTTATACGTTATACGTTGTACGTTATACGTTATACGTTATACGTTATACGACATACGTTATACGTTATACGTTATACGTTATACGTTATACGTTATACGTTATACGTTATACGTTATACGTTATACGTTATACGTTATACGTTATACGTTATACGTTATACGTTACACGTTATACGTTATACGTTATACGTTATACGTTATACGTTATACGTTATACGTTATGCGTTATAGAATATACGTTATACGTTATACGTTGTACGTTATACGTTATACGTTCTACGTTATACGTTATACGTTAAACGTTGTACGTTATACGTTATACGTTATACGTTATACGTTATACGTTATACGTTATACGTTACACGTTATACGTTATACGTTATACGTTATACGTTATACGTTATACGTTAGACGTTGTACGTTATACGTTATACGTTATACGTTATACGCTATACGTTATACGTTATACGTTATACGTTATACGTTATACGTTATACGTTATACGTTATACGTTATACGTTATACGTTATACGTTATACGTTATACGTTATACGTTATACCTTATACGTTATACGTTATGCGTTATAGGATATACGTTATACGTTATACGTTGTACGTTATACGTTATACGTTATACGTTATACGTTATACGTTATACGTTATACGATATACGTAATATGTAATACGTCATACGTTTTACGTTAATCGTTATACGTTATACGTTATACGCTATACGTTATACGTTATACGTTATACGTTATACGTTATACGTTATACGTTATGCGTTATACGTTATACGTTATACGTTATACGTTATACGTTATACGTTGTACGTTATACGTTATACGTTATACGTTAATCGTTATACGTTGTACGTTATACGTTATACGTTATACGTTATACGTTATACGCTATACGTTATACGTTATACGTTATACGTTATACGTTATACGTTATACGTTATACGTTATACGTTATACGTTATACGTTGTACGTTATACGTTATACGTTATACGTTATACGTTAGACGTTGTACGTTATACGTTATACGTTATACGTTATACGCTATACGTTATACGTTATACGTTATACGTTATACGTTATACGTTATACGTTATACGTTATACGTTATACGTTATACGTTATACGTTATGCGTTATAGGATATACGTTATACGTTATACGTTGTACGTTATACGTTATACGTTATACGTTATACGTTATACGTTCTACGTTATACGTTATACGTTAAACGTTGTACGTTATTCGTTATACGTTATACGTTATACGTTATAAGTAATACGTTATACGTTATACGTTATGCGTTATACGTTATACGTTATACGTTATACGTTATACGTTATACGTTATACGTTATACGTTATACGTTATACGTTATACGTTATACGTTATACGTTATACGTTATACGTTATACGTTATACGTTATACGTTATACGTTATACGTTATACGTTATACGTTATACGTTATACGTTATACGTTACACGTTATACGTTATACGTTATACGTTATACGTTATACGTTATACGTTATACGTTATACGTTATGCGTTATAGGATATACGTTATACGTTATACGTTGTACGTTATACGTTATACGTTCTACGTTATACGTTATACGTTAAACGTTGTACGTTATACGTTATACGTTATACGTTATACGTTATACGTTATACGTTATACGTTACACGTTATACGTTATACGTTATACGTTATACGTTATACGTTATACGTTAGACGTTGTACGTTATACGTTATACGTTATACGTTATACGCTATACGTTATACGTTATACGTTATACGTTATACGTTATACGTTATACGTTATATGTTATACGTTATACGTTATACGTTATACGTTATACGTTATACGTTATACGTTATACCTTATACGTTATACGTTATGCGTTATAGGATATACGTTATACGTTATACGTTGTACGTTATACGTTATACGTTATACGTTATACGTTATACGTTATACGATATACGTAATATGTAATACGTCATACGTTTTACGTTAATCGTTATACGTTATACGTTATACGCTATACGTTATATGTTATACGTTATACGTTATACGTTATACGTTATACGTTATGCGTTATACGTTATACGTTATACGTTATACGTTATACGTTATACGTTGTACGTTATACGTTATACGTTATACGTTATACGTTAGACGTTGTACGTTATACGTTATACGTTATACGTTATACGCTATACGTTATACGTTATACGTTACACGTTATACGTTATACGTTATGCGTTATACGTTATACGTTATACGTTATACGTTATACGTTATACGTTATACGTTATACGTTATGCGTTATAGGATATACGTTATACGTTATACGTTGTACGTTATACGTTATACGTTATATGTTATACGTCATGCGATATACGTTATACGTTATTCGTTATACGGTATACGTTAAACGTTGTACGTTATACGTTATACGTTATACGTTATACGTTATACGTTGTACGGTATACGTTATACGTTATACGTTATACGCTATACGTTATACGTTAAACGTTGTACGTTATACGTTATACGTCATACGTTATACGTTATACGTTATACGTTATACGTTCTACGTTATACGTTGTACGTTAAACGTTGTACGTTATACGTTATACGTTATACGTTATACGTTATACGTTATACGTTATACGTTATACGTTATACGTTATACCTTATACGTTATACGTTATACGTTATACGTTATACATTATACGTTGTACGTTGAACGTTGTACGTTATACGTTATACGTTATACGTTATACGTTATACGTTATACGTTATACGTTATACGTTGTACGTTAAACGTTGTACGTTATACGTTATACGTTATACGTTATACGTTATACGTTGTACGGTATACGTTATACGTTATACGTTATACGCTATACGTTATACGTTAAACGTTGTACGTTATACGTTATACGTCATACGTTATACGTTATACGTTATACGTTATACGTTATACGACATACGTTATACGTTATACGTTATACGTTATACGTTATACGTTATACGTTATACGTTATACGTTATACGTTATACGTTATACGTTATACGTTATACGTTACACGTTATACGTTATACGTTATACGTTATACGTTATACGTTATACGTTATACGTTATGCGTTATAGAATATACGTTATACGTTATATGTTATACGTTATACGTTATACGTTATACGTTATACGTTATACCTTATACGTTATACGTTATACGTTATACGTTATACATTATACGTTGTACGTTGAACGTTGTACGTTATACGTTATACGTTATACGTTATACGTTATACGTTATACGTTATACGTTATACGTTATACGTTAAACGTTGTACGTTATACGTTATACGTCATACGTTATACGTTATACGTTATACGTTATACGTTCTACGTTATACGTTATACGTTAAACGTTGTACGTTATACGTTATACGTTATACGTTATACGTTATACGTTATACGTTATACGTTATACGTTATACGTTATACGTTATACGCCATACGTTATACGTTAAACGTTGTACGTTATACGTTATACGTCATACGTTATACGTTATACGTTATACGTTATACGTTCTACGTTATACGTTATACGACATACGTTATACGTTATACGTTATACGTTATACGTTATACGTTATACGTTATACGTTATACGTTATACGTTACACGTTATACGTTATACGTTATGCGTTATAGGATATACGATATACGTTATACGTTGTACGTTATACGTTATACGTTGTACGTTATACGTTCTACGTTATACGTTATACGTTAAACGTTGTACGTTATACGTTATACGTCATACGTTATACGTTATACGTTATACGTTATACGTTCTACGTTATACGTTATACGTTAAACGTTGTACGTTATACGTTATACGTTATACGTTATACGTTATACGTTATACGTTATACGTTATACGTTATACGTTATACCTTATACGTTATACGTTATACGTTATACGTTATACATTATACGTTGTACGTTGAACGTTGTACGTTATACGTTATACGTTATACGTCATACGTTATACGTTATACGTTATACGTTATACGTTATACGTTATACGTTATACGTTATACGTTATACGTTATACGTTATACGTTATACGTTCTACGTTATACGTTATACGTTAAACGTTATACGTTATACGTCATACGTTATACGTTATACGTTATACGTTATACGTTATACGTTATACGTTATACGTTATACGTTATACGTTATACGTTATACGTTATACGTTCTACGTTATACGTTATACGTTATACGTTATACGTTCTACGTTATACGTTATACGTTAAACGTTGTACGTTATACGTTATACGTTATACGTTATACGTTATACGTTATACGTTATACGTTATACGTTGTACGTTATACCTTATACGTTATACGTTATGCGTTATAGGATATACGTTATACGTTATACGTTGTACGTTATACGTTATACGTTATACGTTATACGTTATACGTTATACGATATACGTAATATGTAATACGTCATACGTTTTACGTTAATCGTTATACGTTATACGTTATACGCTATACGTTATATGTTATACGTTATACGTTATACGTTATACGTTATACGTTATGCGTTATACGTTATACGTTATACGTTATACGTTATACGTTATACGTTGTACGTTATACGTTATACGTTATACGTTATACGTTAGACGTTGTACGTTATACGTTATACGTTATACGTTATACGCTATACGTTATACGTTATACGTTACACGTTATACGTTATACGTTATGCGTTATACGTTATACGTTATACGTTATACGTTATACGTTATACGTTATACGTTATACGTTATGCGTTATAGGATATACGTTATACGTTATACGTTGTACGTTATACGTTATACGTTATATGTTATACGTCATGCGATATACGTTATACGTTATTCGTTATACGGTATACGTTAAACGTTGTACGTTATACGTTATACGTTATACGTTATACGTTATACGTTGTACGGTATACGTTATACGTTATACGTTATACGCTATACGTTATACGTTAAACGTTGTACGTTATACGTTATACGTCATACGTTATACGTTATACGTTATACGTTATACGTTCTACGTTATACGTTGTACGTTAAACGTTGTACGTTATACGTTATACGTTATACGTTATACGTTATACGTTATACGTTATACGTTATACGTTATACGTTATACCTTATACGTTATACGTTATACGTTATACGTTATACATTATACGTTGTACGTTGAACGTTGTACGTTATACGTTATACGTTATACGTTATACGTTATACGTTATACGTTATACGTTATACGTTGTACGTTAAACGTTGTACGTTATACGTTATACGTTATACGTTATACGTTATACGTTGTACGGTATACGTTATACGTTATACGTTATACGCTATACGTTATACGTTAAACGTTGTACGTTATACGTTATACGTCATACGTTATACGTTATACGTTATACGTTATACGTTATACGACATACGTTATACGTTATACGTTATACGTTATACGTTATACGTTATACGTTATACGTTATACGTTATACGTTATACGTTATACGTTATACGTTATACGTTACACGTTATACGTTATACGTTATACGTTATACGTTATACGTTATACGTTATACGTTATGCGTTATAGAATATACGTTATACGTTATATGTTATACGTTATACGTTATACGTTATACGTTATACGTTATACCTTATACGTTATACGTTATACCTTATACGTTATACATTATACGTTGTACGTTGAACGTTGTACGTTATACGTTATACGTTATACGTTATACGTTATACGTTATACGTTATACGTTATACGTTATACGTTAAACGTTGTACGTTATACGTTATACGTCATACGTTATACGTTATACGTTATACGTTATACGTTCTACGTTATACGTTATACGTTAAACGTTGTACGTTATACGTTATACGTTATACGTTATACGTTATACGTTATACGTTATACGTTATACGTTATACGTTATACGTTATACGCCATACGTTATACGTTAAACGTTGTACGTTATACGTTATACGTCATACGTTATACGTTATACGTTATACGTTATACGTTCTACGTTATACGTTATACGACATACGTTATACGTTATACGTTATACGTTATACGTTATACGTTATACGTTATACGTTATACGTTATACGTTACACGTTATACGTTATACGTTATGCGTTATAGGATATACGATATACGTTATACGTTGTACGTTATACGTTATACGTTGTACGTTATACGTTCTACGTTATACGTTATACGTTAAACGTTGTACGTTATACGTTATACGTCATACGTTATACGTTATACGTTATACGTTATACGTTCTACGTTATACGTTATACGTTAAACGTTGTACGTTATACGTTATACGTTATACGTTATACGTTATACGTTATACGTTATACGTTATACGTTATACGTTATACCTTATACGTTATACGTTATACGTTATACGTTATACATTATACGTTGTACGTTGAACGTTGTACGTTATACGTTATACGTTATACGTCATACGTTATACGTTATACGTTATACGTTATACGTTATACGTTATACGTTATACGTTATACGTTATACGTTATACGTTATACGTTATACGTTCTACGTTATACGTTATACGTTAAACGTTATACGTTATACGTCATACGTTATACGTTATACGTTATACGTTATACGTTATACGTTATACGTTATACGTTATACGTTATACGTTATACGTTATACGTTATACGTTCTACGTTATACGTTATACGTTATACGTTATACGTTCTACGTTATACGTTATACGTTAAACGTTGTACGTTATACGTTATACGTTATACGTTATACGTTATACGTTATACGTTATACGTTATACGTTGTACGTTATACCTTATACGTTATACGTTATGCGTTATAGGATATACGTTATACGTTATACGTTGTACGTTATACGTTATACGTTATACGTTATACGACATACGTTATACGTTATACGTTATACGTTATACGTTATACGTTATACGTTATACGTTATACGTTATACGTTATACGTTATACGTTATACGTTATACGTTATACGTTACACGTTATACGTTATACGTTATACGTTATACGTTATACGTTATACGTTATACGTTATGCGTTATAGAATATACGTTATACGTTATACGTTGTACGTTATACGTTATACGTTCTACGTTATACGTTATACGTTAAACGTTGTACGTTATACGTTATACGTTATACGTTATACGTTATACGTTATACGTTATACGTTACACGTTATACGTTATACGTTATACGTTATACGTTATACGTTATACGTTAGACGTTGTACGTTATACGTTATACGTTATACGTTATACGCTATACGTTATACGTTATACGTTATACGTTATACGTTATACGTTATACGTTATACGTTATACGTTATACGTTATACGTTATACGTTATACGTTATACGTTATACGTTATACCTTATACGTTATACGTTATGCGTTATAGGATATACGTTATACGTTATACGTTGTACGTTATACGTTATACGTTATACGTTATACGTTATACGTTATACGTTATACGATATACGTAATATGTAATACGTCATACGTTTTACGTTAATCGTTATACGTTATACGTTATACGCTATACGTTATACGTTATACGTTATACGTTATACGTTATACGTTATACGTTATGCGTTATACGTTATACGTTATACGTTATACGTTATACGTTATACGTTGTACGTTATACGTTATACGTTATACGTTAATCGTTATACGTTGTACGTTATACGTTATACGTTATACGTTATACGTTATACGCTATACGTTATACGTTATACGTTATACGTTATACGTTATACGTTATACGTTATACGTTATACGTTATACGTTATACGTTGTACGTTATACGTTATACGTTATACGTTATACGTTAGACGTTGTACGTTATACGTTATACGTTATACGTTATACGCTATACGTTATACGTTATACGTTATACGTTATACGTTATACGTTATACGTTATACGTTATACGTTATACGTTATACGTTATACGTTATACGTTATGCGTTATAGGATATACGTTATACGTTATACGTTGTACGTTATACGTTATACGTTATACGTTATACGTTATACGTTCTACGTTATACGTTATACGTTAAACGTTGTACGTTATTCGTTATACGTTATACGTTATACGTTATAAGTAATACGTTATACGTTATACGTTATGCGTTATACGTTATACGTTATACGTTATACGTTATACGTTATACGTTATACGTTATACGTTATACGTTATACGTTATACGTTATACGTTATACGTTATACGTTATACGTTATACGTTATACGTTATACGTTATACGTTATACGTTATACGTTATACGTTATACGTTATACGTTATACGTTACACGTTATACGTTATACGTTATACGTTATACGTTATACGTTATACGTTATACGTTATGCGTTATAGGATATACGTTATACGTTATACGTTGTACGTTATACGTTATACGTTCTACGTTATACGTTATACGTTAAACGTTGTACGTTATACGTTATACGTTATACGTTATACGTTATACGTTATACGTTATACGTTACACGTTATACGTTATACGTTATACGTTATACGTTATACGTTATACGTTAGACGTTGTACGTTATACGTTATACGTTATACGTTATACGCTATACGTTATACGTTATACGTTATACGTTATACGTTATACGTTATACGTTATATGTTATACGTTATACGTTATACGTTATACGTTATACGTTATACGTTATACCTTATACGTTATACGTTATGCGTTATAGGATATACGTTATACGTTATACGTTGTACGTTATACGTTATACGTTATACGTTATACGTTATACGTTATACGATATACGTAATATGTAATACGTCATACGTTTTACGTTAATCGTTATACGTTATACGTTATACGCTATACGTTATACGTTATACGTTATACGTTATACGTTATACGTTATACGTTATGCGTTATACGTTATACGTTATACGTTATACGTTATACGTTATACGTTGTACGTTATACGTTATACGTTATACGTTATACGTTAGACGTTGTACGTTATACGTTATACGTTATACGTTATACGCTATACGTTATACGTTATACGTTACACGTTATACGTTATACGTTATGCGTTATACGTTATACGTTATACGTTATACGTTATACGTTATACGTTATACGTTATACGTTATGCGTTATAGGATATACGTTATACGTTATACGTTGTACGTTATACGTTATACGTTATATGTTATACGTCATGCGATATACGTTATACGTTATTCGTTATACGGTATACGTTAAACGTTGTACGTTATACGTTATACGTTATACGTTATACGTTATACGTTATACGTTGTACGGTATACGTTATACGTTATACGTTATACGCTATACGTTATACGTTAAACGTTGTACGTTATACGTTATACGTCATACGTTATACGTTATACGTTATACGTTATACGTTCTACGTTATACGTTGTACGTTAAACGTTGTACGTTATACGTTATACGTTATACGTTATACGTTATACGTTATACGTTATACGTTATACGTTATACGTTATACCTTATACGTTATACGTTATACGTTATACGTTATACATTATACGTTGTACGTTGAACGTTGTACGTTATACGTTATACGTTATACGTTATACGTTATACGTTATACGTTATACGTTATACGTTATACGTTATACGTTATACGTTATACGTTATACGTTATACGTTATACGACATACGTTATACGTTATACGTTATACGTTATACGTTATACGTTATACGTTATACGTTATACGTTATACGTTATACGTTATACGTTATGCGTTATAGCATATACGTTATACGTTATACGTTGTACGTTATACGTTATACGTTGTACGTTATACGTTCTACGTTATACGTTATACGTTATACGACATACGTTATACGTTATACGTTATACGTTATACGTTATACGTTATACGTTATACGTTATACGTTATACGTTATACGTTATACGTTATGCGTTATAGCATATACGTTATACGTTATACGTTATACGTTATGCGTTATACGTTATACGTTATACGTTATACGTTATACGTTATACGTTGTACGTTATACGTTATACGTTATACGTTATACGTTAGACGTTGTACGTTATACGTTATACGTTATACGTTATACGCTATACGTTATACGTTATACGTTACACGTTATACGTTATACGTTATGCGTTATACGTTATACGTTATACGTTATACGTTATACGTTATACGTTATACGTTATACGTTATGCGTTATAGGATATACGTTATACGTTATACGTTGTACGTTATACGTTATACGTTATATGTTATACGTCATGCGATATACGTTATACGTTATTCGTTATACGGTATACGTTAAACGTTGTACGTTATACGTTATACGTTATACGTTATACGTTATACGTTGTACGGTATACGTTATACGTTATACGTTATACGCTATACGTTATACGTTAAACGTTGTACGTTATACGTTATACGTCATACGTTATACGTTATACGTTATACGTTATACGTTCTACGTTATACGTTGTACGTTAAACGTTGTACGTTATACGTTATACGTTATACGTTATACGTTATACGTTATACGTTATACGTTATACGTTATACGTTATACGTTATACCTTATACGTTATACGTTATACGTTATACGTTATACATTATACGTTGTACGTTGAACGTTGTACGTTATACGTTATACGTTATACGTTATACGTTATACGTTATACGTTATACGTTATACGTTATACGTTATACGTTATACGTTATACGTTATACGTTATACGTTATACGACATACGTTATACGTTATACGTTATACGTTATACGTTATACGTTATACGTTATACGTTATACGTTATACGTTATACGTTATACGTTATGCGTTATAGCATATACGTTATACGTTATACGTTGTACGTTATACGTTATACGTTGTACGTTATACGTTCTACGTTATACGTTATACGTTAAACGTTGTACGTTATACGTTATACGTCATACGTTATACGTTATACGTTATACGTTATACGTTCTACGTTATACGTTATACGTTATACGTTATACGTTATACGTTATACGTTATACGTTATACGTTATACGTTATACGTTATACGTTATACGTTATACGTTATACGTTATACGTTATATCTTATACGTTATGCGTTATAGGATATACGTTATACGTTATACGTTATACGTTGTACGTTATACGTTATACGTTGTACGTTAAACGTTCTACGTTATACGTTATACGTTAAACGTTGTACGTTATACGTTATACGTTATACGTTATACGTTATACGTTATACGTTATACGTTATACGTTATACGTTATACGTTATACGTTATACGTTATACGTTATAGGATATACGTAATACGTTATACGTTGTACGTTATACGTTATACGTTATACGTTAAACGTTGTACGTTATACGTTATACGTTATACGTTATACGTTATACGTCATACGTTATACGTTATACGTTATACGTTATGCGTTATAGGATATACGTTATACGTTATACGTTGTACGTTATACATTATACGTTGTACGTTATACGTTCTACGTTATACGTTATAAGTTAAACGTTGTACGTTATACGTTATACGTTATACGTTATACGTTATACGTTATACGTTATACGTTATACGTTATATGTAGAGGCTTGCAGCTGCGTTTTATGGCGGGACCGTGCTTCGAGTTTGTTAGAGAAATTGTCCACATGGCTACGGCACGGGCCTGTTACCGAGGGTCAGTTTATTTGTTGTTCGACTCGAGGCACGGAGCAAGTGATAGCTATTTCCCGTCATAAAACACTCCAGGCACTTGGACAGGGACCCTCTGCATCGCCTGGCACCCGAGGCCCTAGCGCCGTTTGTTGCGTCATTCGGGCTGGAAAATTCCAGCCCAGGCCTGCAGAGGTTTGGACACCCTGTCTACGTCGCGACGCCCCCACCTAAGCCCCATAGCGATGGGCATGTCCTAGATTCGGCGGGACTAGGACCCGTCGTAATTGGTCAGGCATTCGTCGCCACCCACCCTTAATTCAAGGGAGTAGGGCGAACCGAGGCGACGTTTGCACTGACCCGAGAAATCTCAGATTAGTTGCACAGAATACCACCAAGACAATAGAACCAAGGGTCGACGACTAGAGTGTACAGAGTATCGCCAAGGGCTTACAACCAAGGCGTACAGAGTACAGCTAAGAGATCACGGTTAGAGTTTTGGCCTGAACGCACGGATTGACGTGTGAAGCTTCCGGCGTTAGTTCCCACAAAGAACTTGCACTCCTCGAGGGAATTACCAGCAATCCCTCGAGCCTCCACGGAATCTTGGACCTTCGAGGAAGTTCGGCAGCCGACTTGTGCATCCAGTGAGGCGCCGTGTGTGAGGACAACGCTCAACACCCCCCTGGACGTGAGAGCAGCAAGCGGCGGAGACCTCGAAGGCGGCATTACAACCTCCATCGGTCCAGCCTAGTGGACAACGATCAACAACAGTTAGTCCTTCCAACGGGAAGGTGGTCCTTCGAGTCATCTATAGTCGGCACCCATCGTGCAAACACATTCAATGCTCGAAAGATCCTCGAGATCTACCACGAGCAACTACATTTTGGTCCGTACGAGCCGGATCTGAACCAGCGACCTATGGTCCCACGAGCTGGATAATCCAGCGACATTCTGGTGTCGAGCCGGATCATCCAGCAACATCGGTCCTTCAGAGAGGACCAGCCAGAAAGCAGCCACTGTGTCCGTACGAGTCGGACAGTCGGCTGGAATCTACAGTCACGAAGCATTTTGGGCTCCGTGCAACGTGCACGTCGGCTTGTACATCCAGTAAGGCGCTGTGCGTGAGGACAACGCTCACCACCCCCCTGGACGTGAAGGCAGCAAGCGACGGGCATCATCGAGGGTTGCTACACCCAAAACTTGGACCACAGCGACGAGGAGACAACCGAAGGGGGCAGCATCCAGGACGGCATCAGCCCTAGGATCCGGACAGCACGAACAACGAGTATTCTGCAGGACGGTCTACGGAAGCCGCCTGAAGCCGCCAATCCACTCCTCTTGTCCGTGAGTCATTTATTGTTTCAATCTGTGTGTTGATCGTGTAAAAATGGAGTCCGTAAAATCACTTGTTCTCGAACGAAGGCTTGTGAAGTCTAGGTTGACCAGTTTCGGAAAATTTGTCGAGTCAGCAGACGTCCGCGCAAATTTAATCGCTTTCGAAAAGCGCGTTCAGTCGAGTCAATCCCTTCTCGAGAAATTTGAATCTATTCAAGGGCAGATAGACATGTCCTTAATAGACACCCCGCAAGCGGAAGCACAGGTAGACGAGCGCGAGCAGTTTGAGGAGAAATACTTCAATATTATGGCCGTCGCCGAAAAACGAATAATAGAGGTTCGCGGTCAAGCGGCGCCTAGCACGGCGTCGGCCACCTCCGACAGACAGGTACCGTCCGATCCTCATCCGGCGGCGCAGTTACCTGTCGTACAATTGCCAATCTTTACCGGAGATTGTGGGCAATGGATTCGGTTTCGGGACACCTTTCTCTCCTTAGTCCACAGTTCGGACAAGTTGTCTGCTATTGACCGTTTCAACTACCTGACGACTTCGTTATCGGGTGCTGCGGCACGAACAATTGAATCATTTAGCGTGTCAGCAGCCAATTATGAATTAGCTTGGGCGCGGCTTAGGGAAAAATACGACGACCCTAGGCTATTAGTGAACCATCATATTCAGTCCCTCCTAGAGATCGAACCGACTAGGCGACAGGATGGTAAATCACTCAGTGAGTTCGCGGATAGGGCAGTTAACAACATGCGTGCTCTCGGGTCACTGTTGGAGCCCGCGGGCCACCTTGATGCTGTTGTTAATGCGGCACTCGCGAAAAGGTTAGATGTAGATTCCCGTGATGAATGGGAGAGGCGAGCCATGGGTTCGAAGACGCTGCCCACGTTTCACGAGTTCGTCGGATTCATTGAGCAACGATCTCAATACCTTCTTCGTAAGGATGCGAGCAACGTTCCAAGTTCCTTACCAAGCGCGAAGACAGTAATTAGGAAATCGCGTGAAGTAGTGGATAGAACGTTCTCCCCAGTGTCGCACGTCGCTAGTAAGGCTAGAAAATGCGTAGTGTGCACTGGTGATCATTTCTTGAACAATTGCTTAAAGTGGAAAGCCATGTCCGTTTCTGAACGGCGTGCAATAGCAAAACAGGCGCGAGTGTGTTACAACTGTTTGGCTCCCGGTCATGGAGTCAAAACGTGCACACGAAGAACGTGCCTAAAGTGTGATAAGAAGCACCACACCTTATTACATAAGGAGGAGTCGGATCCCGAGGAACGCGAGGTAGAATCGGATCCTCCCACCGTGTCATTTCACAGCTCAAGCGCGGCACAACCGAGGACCCAGTACACCGTCCTTTCCACGGCGGTCGTCGTCGTCATAGGGAAAGGAGGGAACAGGTACAAATGTCGCGCTTTGTTAGATTCGGGTTCGCAAGCAAATTTCGTGAGTAGGGAATTTTGCGAGCGGGCCGGCCTGCCGTGTCAGGCATTCGAATATATGGTAGGCGCGTTGGGGCGCGTCAAAGGCACCGTCCGGTCTACTACCCAGGTAAAGATGGAATCCAGTAGTAGAAACTTCAAGGCAAACCTGGAGTGCCTAGTAATAAAATCAATCACGGATAGGCTACCCAACATGCCGTTGGAAAAGGCAAACATTCCCACACCCTACGGAATAAAGCCCGCTGACCCAGAGTTCGGAGTCCCGGGGAACGTAGATCTACTTATAGGCGCCGGCCTATTCTGGGAGCTCCTGTGTGTCGGCCAGATAAGGGTGGGAACCAGCCACCTTCTGTGGCAGAAGACACGACTCGGGTGGGTACTAGGTGGGAGCCTACAGTGGCCCGTTTCGAAAGGTAAAGTCAAGCTTGCTTCCGGATTGCACGCAAGCACCACTGCGAAATTAGAGGCAGCGGTTTCGCGTTCCGGGAATGTAAAGAAGTTCGACAACGGCGGGCGCGTGAGCGACAGTGGTCGCACCAAGAAACGTTTAAAGGGGAACGCGACGCGCAATAGAAATGGCCGGTTCGTGGCCGCGATACCACGCAATGAACGAATCGAGGAACTCGGTGGGTCTCGCGCTCAGGCAGAACGACGATTTGTGAATCTGCAAAGGCGAACCGTTTCCGAGATGAGATACGGGAAATCTCTGCGTTGCGTGTCCTGCGGCGTGTGCCGTCTTCCAGCCTGGGCGCCGAGTTGCGCGGGTCCTCCGACGTTTCGGAACAGGCATACGGAGCGGCCATCTGCCCGCGTTCGGGAACGCAACAAAGACGTGGGCCTCTCGAATGGTATGCGCGAGGTCGCGGATAACTCTTTTAAAAACAATTAGCTTTGATTCGACGCGAGCCTGTGCGACTGTTGCCCGGATGGTAACAGACCCTCGCGTCCCCCACAGAAAAACACTGGCTTACATACGTTAGACGCGCAACTCGAAAGGTGTTGCGCGATTATGTCACGTGCTTCAAAGGCAAACCCCAGCAGCGAACAGTCTCAAATGGGGATTCGGCCTGCCGCACGGGTGACTCCGGTTCGTGTTTTCGCTACCTGCGGTGTAGGCGATGCCGGACCCTTTCTGGTCATTGACCGCGGACGTTTCCGCACCTCGAGAAAGGCCTACCTGTGCCTATTTATATGATTTGCTGCCAAGGCGACGCACCTGGGTTTTATTGTTGACGTCTCGCGCGTATAAGGACTGGGCAACCACAGACTGACCGTTGAGGAATTATACACGATTCTCACGCAGGTTGAAGCATGTCTTAACCCCATCCTTTATCACCCGAGCCGTCGGACTTGCATCCTTTGACTCCCGGGCACTTCTTGAGTGGAGAGGCACTGACGGCGTTGGCCGAGGTTGATCTGACGCGTGTTCGGCTTAATCGGTTAAATAGATTTCAGCTGTTGCAGCAAGGCTCCGCCATCTTTGGAAGCGATGGCAGCAGGAATATTTAAATGGACTACAGCAGCGGCAGGAATGGCGGCTTGGAACACGCAGTCACCCGAGGGTCGGGACGAGGGTTCCCGATCAAGGAAGACAACCTGCCTCCAAGGAAGTGTGCTCTGAGGCGCAGCTCGGAGCTGCAACCCGGTCAGGATGGCGTCACGCGAGTGGTCTCTCCTCGGACGGCCAGTGGATCATTGACGAGACCACTCACGAGGATTTGCGTGCTGCCTAGGGCGCAGGAAGAAGAGACTTCTGTCACAGTCAAGTGAAGAAGAGACTTCTGTCGCAGTCAAGTGAAGAAGAGACTTCAGTCGCAGTCAAGCGAAGAAGAGCATGCGCAGTCAATGGATCGCGATGCGTGTGTTTAAAAACTGTATTTTAGTCGTTTAGCAACAATAACCAATAGGCGATATAGCATAAGGCGCATTAGGTTACTTTGATTTAGTTGAACTCGAGTAGTTCAAGGTGGGCGGTATGTAGAGGCTTGCAGCTGCGTTTTATGGCGGGACCGTGCTTCGAGTTTGTTAGAGAAATTGTCCACATGGCTACGGCACGGGCCTGTCACCGAGGGTCAGTTTATTTGTTGTTCGACTCGAGGCACGGAGCAAGTGATAGCTATTTCCCGTCATAAAACACTGCAGGCACTTGGACAGGGACCCTCTGCATCGCCTGGCACGCGAGGCCCTAGCGCCGTTTGTTGCGTCATTCGGGATGCTGGAAAATTCCAGCCCAGGCCTGCAGAGGTTTGGACACCCTGTCTACGTCGCGACGCCCCCACCTAAGCCCCATAGCGATGGGCATGTCCTAGATTCGGCGGGACTAGGACCCGTCGTAATTGGTCAGGCATTCGTCGCCACCCACCCTTAATTCAAGGGAGTAGGGCGAACCGAGGCGACGTTTGCACTGACCCGAGAAATCTCAGATTAGTTGCACAGAATACCACCAAGACAATAGAACCAAGGGTCGACGACTAGAGTGTACAGAGTATCGCCAAGGGCTTACAACCAAGGCGTACAGAGTACAGCTAAGAGATCACGGTTAGAGTTTTGGCCTGAACGCACGGATTGACGTGTGAAGCTTCCGGCGTTAGTTCCCACAAAGAACTTGCACTCCTCGAGGGAATTACCAGCAATCCCTCGAGCCTCCACGGAATCTTGGACCTTCGAGGAAGTTCGGCAGCCGACTTGTGCATCCAGTGAGGCGCCGTGTGTGAGGACAACGCTCAACACCCCCCTGGACGTGAGAGCAGCAAGCGGCGGAGACCTCGAAGGCGGCATTACAACCTCCATCGGTCCAGCCTAGTGGACAACGATCAACAACAGTTAGTCCTTCCAACGGGAAGGTGGTCCTTCGAGTCATCTATAGTCGGCACCCATCGTGCAAACACATTCAATGCTCGAAAGATCCTCGAGATCTACCACGAGCAACTACATTATACGTTATACGTTATACGTTATACGTTATACGTTACACGTTATACGTTATACGTTATACGTTATACGTTATACGTTATACGTTATACGTTATACGTTATACGTTATACGTTATACGTTATACGTTATGCGTTATAGGATATACGTTATACGTTATACGTTGTACGTTATACGTTATACGTTGTACGTTATACGTTCTACGTTATACGTTATAAGTTAAACGTTGTACGTTATACGTTATACGTTATACGTTATACGTTATACGTTATACGTTATACGTTATACGTTATACGTTATACGTTATACGTTATACGTTATACGTTATACGTTATACGTTATACGTTATACGTTATACGTTATACGTTATACGTTATACGTTATACGTTATACGTTATACGTTATACGTTATACGTTATACGTTATACGTTATACGTTATACGTTATACCTTATACGTTATACGTTATGCGTTATAGGATACACGTTATACGTTATACGTTGTACGTTATACGTTATACGTTGTACGTTATACGTTCTACGTTCTACGTTATACGTTAAACGTTGTACGTTATACGTTATACGTCATGCGTTATACGTTATACGTTATACGTTATACGTTCTACGTTACACGTTATACGTTATGCGTTATACGTTATACGTTATACGTTATACGTTATACGTTATACGTTATACGTTATACGTTATACGTTATACGTTATACGTTATACGTTCTACGTTCTACGTTATACGTTAAACGTTGTACGTTATACGTTATACGTCATACGTTATACGTTATACGTTATACGTTATACGTTCTACGTTATACGTTATACGTTAAACGTTGTACGTTATACGTTATACGTTATACGTTATACGTTTTACGTTATACGTTATGCGTTATACGTTATACGTTATACGTTATATGTTATACGTTATACGTTATACGTTATGCGTTATACGTTATACGATATACGTAATATGTAATACGTCATACGTTTTACGTTAATCGTTATACGTTATACGTTATACGCTATACGTTATACGTTATACGTTATACGTTATACGTTATACGTTATACGTTATACGTTATACGTTCTACGTTATACGTTATACGTTAAACGGTGTACGTTATACGTTATACGTTATACGTTATACGTTATACGTTATACGTTATACGTTATACGTTATACGTTATACGTTATACGTTATACGTTATACGTTATACGTTATACGTTATACGTTATACGTTATACGTTATACGTTATACGACATACGTTATACGTTATACGTTATACGTTATACGTTATACGTTATACGTTATACGTTATACGTTATACGTTATACGTTATACGTTATACGTTATACGTTATACGACATACGTTATACGTTATACGTTATACGTTATACGTTATACGTTATACGTTATACGTTATACGTTATACGTTATACGTTATACGTTATACGTTATGCGTTATAGGATATACGTTATACGTTATACGTTGTACGTTATACGTTATACGTTGTACGTTATACGTTCTACGTTATACGTTATACGTTAAACGTTGTACGTTATACGTTATACGTCATACGTTATACGTTATACGTTATACGTTATACGTTCTACGTTATACGTTATACGTTAAACGTTGTACGTTATACGTTATACGTTATACGTTATACGTTATACGTTATACGTTATACGTTATACGTTATACGTTATACCTTATACGTTATACGTTATACGTTATACGTTATACATTATACGTTGTACGTTGAACGTTGTACGTTATACGTTATACGTTATACGTCATACGTTATACGTTATACGTTATACGTTATACGTTATACGTTATACGTTATACGTTATACGTTATACGTTATACGTTATACGTTATAAGTTATACGTTATACGTTATACGTTATACGTTCTACGTTATACGTTATACGTTAAACGTTGTACGTTATACGTTATACGTCATACGTTATACGTTATACGTTATACGTTATACGTTCTACGTTATACGTTATACGTCAAACGTTGTACGTTATACGTTATACGTTATACGTTATACGTTATACGTTATACGTTATAGGTTATACGTTATACGTTATACCTTATACGTTATACGTTATGCGTTATAGGATATACGTTATACGTTATACGTTGTACGTTATACGTTATACGTTATACGTTATACGTTATACGTTATACGTTATACGATATACGTAATATGTAATACGTCATACGTTTTACGTTAATCGTTATACGTTATACGTTATACGCTATACGTTATACGTTATACGTTATACGTTATACGTTATACGTTATACGTTATGCGTTATACGTTATACGTTATACGTTATACGTTATACGTTATACGTTATACGTTATATGTTATACGTTATACGTTATACGTTATACGTTATACGTTATACGTTATACGTTATACGTTATACGTTATACGTTATACGTTATACGTTATACGTTATACGACATACGTTATACGTTATACGTTATACGTTATACGTTATACGTTATACGTTATACGTTATACGTTATACGTTATACGTTATACGTTATACGTTATACGTTATACGTTATACGTTACACGTTATACGTTACACGTTATACGTTATACGTTATACGTTATACGTTATACGTTATGCGTTATAGAATATACGTTATACGTTATACGTTGTACGTTATACGTTATACGTTCTACGTTATACGTTATACGTTAAACGTTGTACGTTATACGTTATACGTTATACGTTATACGTTATACGTTGTACGTTATACGTTACACGTTATACGTTATACGTTATACGTTATACGTTATACGTTATACGTTAGACGTTGTACGTTATACGTTATACGTTATACGTTATACGCTATACGTTATACGTTATACGTTATACGTTATACGTTATACGTTATACGTTATACGTTATACGTTATACGTTATACGTTATACGTTATACGTTATACGTTATACCTTATACGTTATACATTATGCGTTATAGGATATACGTTATACGTTATACGTTGTACGTTATACGTTATACGTTATACGTTATACGTTATACGTTATACGTTATACGTTATACGTTATACGTTATACGTTATACGTTATACGATATACGTAATATGTAATACGTCATACGTTTTACGTTAATCGTTATACGTTATACGTTATACGCTATACGTTATACGTTATACGTTATACGTTATACGTTATACGTTATACGTTATACGTTATGCGTTATACGTTATACGTTATACGTTATACGTTATACGTTATACGTTGTACGTTATACGTTATACGTTATACGTTAATCGTTATACGTTGTACGTTATACGTTATACGTTATACGTTATACCCTATACGTTATACGTTATACGTTATACGTTATACGTTATACGTTATACGTTATACGTTATACGTTATACGTTATACGTTATACGTTGTACGTTATACGTTATACGTTATACGTTATACGTTAGACGTTGTACGTTATACGTTATACGTTATACGTTATACGTTAGACGACATACGACATACGTTATACGTTATACGTTATACGTTATACGTTAAACGTTGTACGTTATACGTTATACGTTATAAGTTAAACGTTATACGTTATACGTTATACGTTATACGTTATACGTTATACGTTATACGTTATACGTTGTACGTTATACGTTATACGTCATACGTTATACGTTATACGTTATACGTTATACGTTCTACGTTATACGTTATACGTTAAACGTTGTACGTTATACGTTATACGTTATACGTTATACGTTATACGTTATACGTTATACGTTATACGTTATACGTTAGACGACATACGACATACGTTATACGTTATACGTTATACGTTATACGTTAAACGTTGTACGTTATACGTTATACGTTATAAGTTAAACGTTGTACGTTATACGTTATACGTTATACGTTATACCTTATACGTTATACGTTATACGTTATACGTTATACATTATACGTTGTACGTTGAACGTTGTACGTTATACGTTATACGTTATACGTTATACGTTATACGTTATACGTTATACGTTATACGTTATACGTTATACGTTATACGTTATACGTTATACGTTATACGTTATACGTCATACGTTATACGTTATACGTTATACGTCATACGTTATACGTTATGCGTTATAGGATATAGGTTATAGGATATACGTTGTACGCTATACGTTATACCTTGTACGTTATACGTTCTACGTTATACGTTATACGTTATACGTTATAAGTTATACGTTATACGTTATACGTTATACGTTATACGTTATACGTTAGACGCTATACGTTATACGTTATACGTTATACGTTATACGTTATACGTTATACGTTATACGTTATACGTTATACGTTATACGTTATACGTTATACATTATACGTTATACGTTATACGTTATACGTTATGCGTTATAGGATATACGTTATACGTTATACGTTGTACGTTATACGTTATACGTTATGCGTTATACGTCATGCGATATACGTTATACGTTATACGTTATACGTTATACGCTATACATTATACGTTATACGTTATACGATATACGTTATACGTTATACGATATACGTTATACGTTATACGTTATACGTTATACGTTATACATTATACGTTATACGTTATACGTTATACGTTATACGTTATACGTTATACGTTATACGTTATACGTTATACGTTATACGACATACGTTATACGTTATACGTTATACGTTATAGGTTATACGTTATACGTTATACGTTATACGTTATACGTTATACGTTGTACGTTATGCGTTATAGGATATACGTTATACGTTATACGTTGTACGTTATACGTTATACGTTGTACGTTATACGTTCTACGTTATACGTTATACGTTAAACGTTGTACGTTATACGTTATACGTCATACGTTATATGTTATACGTTATACGTTATACGTTCTACGTTATACGTTATACGTTAAACTTTGTACGTTATACGTTATACGTTATACGTTATACGTTATACCTTATACGTTATACGTTATACGTTATACGTTATGCGTTATACGTTATGCGTTATACGTTATACGTTATACGTTATACGTTATACGTTATACGTTATACGTTATACGTTATACGTTATACGTTATACGTTATACGTTATACGTTATACGTCATACGTTATACGTTATGCGTTATAGGATATAGGTTATAGGATATACGTTGTACGCTATACGTTATACGTTGTACGTTATACGTTCTACGTTCTACGTTATACGTTATACGTTATACGTTATAAGTTATACGTTATACGTTATACGTTATACGTTAGACGCTATACGTTATACGTTATACGTTATACGTTAAACGTTGTACGTTATACGTTATACGTTATACGTTATACGTTATACGTTATACGTTATACGTTATACGTTATACGTTATGCGTTATACGTTATACGTTGTACGTTATACGTTATACGTTATACGTTATACGTTATACGTTATACGATATACGTTATACGTTATACGTTATACGTTATACGTTATACGTTATACGTTATACGTTATACGTTATACGTTATACGTTATACGTTATACGTTATACGTTATACGTTATACGTTATACGTTATACGTTATACGTTATACGTTATACGTTATACGTTAGACGCTATACGTTATACGTTATACGTTATACATTATACGTTATACGTTATACGTTATACGTTATACGTTATACGTTATACGTTATACATTATACGTTATACGTTATACGTTATGCGTTGTAGGATATACGTTATACGTTATACGTTGTACGTTATACGTTATAGGTTATGCGTTATACGTCATGCGATATACGCTATACGTTATACGTTATACGTTATACGTTATACATTATACGTTATACGTTATTCGTTATACGTTATACGTTATACGTTATACGTTATACGTTATACGTTATACGTTATACGTTATACGTTATACATTATACGTTATACGTTATACGTTATACGTTATACGTTATACGTTATACGTTATACGTTATACGACATACGTTATACGTTATACGTTATACGTTATACGTTATACGTTATACGTTATGCGTTATAGGATATACGTTATAGGATATACGTTGTACGCTATACGTTATACGTTGTACGTTATACCTTCTACGTTATACGTTATACGTTATACGTTATACGTTATAAGTTATACGTTATACGTTATACGTTATACGTTATACGTTATACGTTATACGTTATGCGTTATACGTTATACGTTGTACGTTATACGTTATACGTTATACGTTATACGTTATACGTTATACGATATACGTTATACGTTATACGTTATACGTTATACGTTATACGTTATACGTTATACGTTATACGTTATACGTTATACGTTATACGTTATACGTTATACGTTATACGTTATACGTTATACGTTATACGTTATACGTTATACGTTATACGTTATACGTTAGACGCTATACGTTATACGTTATACGTTATACATTATACGTTATACGTTATACGTTATACGTTATACGTTATACGTTATACGTTATACATTATACGTTATACGTTATACGTTATGCGTTGTAGGATATACGTTATACGTTATACGTTGTACGTTATACGTTATAGGTTATGCGTTATACGTCATGCGATATACGCTATACGTTATACGTTATACGTTATACGTTATACATTATACGTTATACGTTATTCGTTATACGTTATACGTTATACGTTATACGTTATACGTTATACGTTATACGTTATACGTTATACGTTATACATTATACGTTATACGTTATACGTTATACGTTATACGTTATACGTTATACGTTACACGTTATACGACATACGTTATACGTTATACGTTATACGTTATACGTTATACGTTATACGTTATACGTTATACGATATACGTTATACGTTATACGTTATGCGTTATAGGATATACGTTATAGGATATACGTTGTACGCTATACGTTATACGTTGTACGTTATACCTTCTACGTTATACGTTATACGTTATACGTTATACGTTATAAGTTATACGTTATACGTTATACGTTATACGTTATACGTTATACGTTAGACGCTATACGTTATACGTTATACGTTATACGTTATACGTTATACGTTATACGTTATACGTTACACGTTATACGTTATAAGTTATACGTTATACGTTATACGTTATACGTTATACGTTATACGTTATACGTTGTACGTTATACGTTATGCGTTATAGGATATACGTTATACGTTATACGTTGTACGTTATACGTTATACGTTATGCGTTATACGTCATGCGATATACGTTATACGTTATACGTTATACGTTATACGTTATACATTATACGTTATACGTTATACGTTATACGTTATACGTTATACGTTATACGTTATACGTTATACGTTATATGTTATACGTTATACGTTATACATTATACGTTATACGTTATACGTTATACGTTATACGTTATACGTTATACGTTATACGACATACGTTATACGTTATACGTTATACGTTATACGTTATACGTTATACGTTATACGTTATACGTTATACGTTATACGTTATACGTTATACGTTATACGTTATACGTTATACGTTATACGTTATACTTTATACGTTATACGTTATGCGTTATAGGATATACGTTATACGTTATACGTTGTACGTTATACGTTATACGTTGTACGTTATACGTTCTACGTTATACGTTATACGTTAAGCGTTGTACGTTATACGTTATACGTCATACGTTATACGTTATACGTTATACGTTATACGTTCTACGTTATACGTTATACGTTAAACGTTGTACGTTATACGTTATACGTTATACGTTATACGTTATACGTTATACGTTATACGTTATACGTTATACGTTATACCTTATACGTTATACGTTATACGTTATACGTTATACATTATACGTTGTACGTTGAACGTTGTACGTTATACGTTATACGTTATACGTCATACGTTATACGTTATACGTTATACGTTATACGTTATACGTTATACGTTATACGTTATACGTTATACGTTATACGTTATACGTTATAAATTATACGTTATACGTTATACGTTATACGTTCTACGTTATACGTTATACGTTAAACGTTGTACGTTATACGTTATACGTCATACGTTATACGTTATACGTTATACGTTATACGTTCTACGTTATACGTTATACGTTAAACGTTGTACGTTATACGTTATACGTTATACGTTATACGTTATACGTTATACGTTATACGTTATACGTTATACGTTATACCTTATACGTTATACGTTATGCGTTATAGGATATACGTTATACGTTATACGTTGTACGTTATACGTTATACGTTATACGTTATACGTTATACGTTATACGTTATACGATATACGTAATATGTAATACGTCATACGTTTTACGTTAATCGTTATACGTTATACGTCATACGTTATACGTTATACGTTATACGTTATACGTTATACGTTATACGTTATACGTTATACGTTATACGTTACACGTTATACGTTATACGTTATACGTTATACGTTATACGTTATACGTTATACGTTATGCGTTATACGTTATACGTTGTACGTTATACGTTATACGTTATACGTTATACGTTATACGTTATACGATATACGTTATACGTTATACGTTATACGTTATACGTTATACGTTATACGTTATACGTTATACGTTATACGTTATACGTTATACGTTATACGTTATACGTTATACGTTATACGTTATACGTTATACGTTATACGTTATACGTTATACGTTATACGTTAGACGCTATACGTTATACGTTATACGTTATACATTATACGTTATACGTTATACGTTATACGTTATACGTTATACGTTATACGTTATACATTATACGTTATACGTTATACGTTATGCGTTGTAGGATATACGTTATACGTTATACGTTGTACGTTATACGTTATAGGTTATGCGTTATACGTCATGCGATATACGCTATACGTTATACGTTATACGTTATACGTTATACATTATACGTTATACGTTATTCGTTATACGTTATACGTTATACGTTATACGTTATACGTTATACGTTATACGTTATACGTTATACGTTATACATTATACGTTATACGTTATACGTTATACGTTATACGTTATACGTTATACGTTATACGTTATACGACATACGTTATACGTTATACGTTATACGTTATACGTTATACGTTATACGTTATGCGTTATAGGATATACGTTATAGGATATACGTTGTACGCTATACGTTATACGTTGTACGTTATACCTTCTACGTTATACGTTATACGTTATACGTTATACGTTATAAGTTATACGTTATACGTTATACGTTATACGTTATACGTTATACGTTATACGTTATGCGTTATACGTTATACGTTGTACGTTATACGTTATACGTTATACGTTATACGTTATACGTTATACGATATACGTTATACGTTATACGTTATACGTTATACGTTATACGTTATACGTTATACGTTATACGTTATACGTTATACGTTATACGTTATACGTTATACGTTATACGTTATACGTTATACGTTATACGTTATACGTTATACGTTATACGTTATACGTTAGACGCTATACGTTATACGTTATACGTTATACATTATACGTTATACGTTATACGTTATACGTTATACGTTATACGTTATACGTTATACATTATACGTTATACGTTATACGTTATGCGTTGTAGGATATACGTTATACGTTATACGTTGTACGTTATACGTTATAGGTTATGCGTTATACGTCATGCGATATACGCTATACGTTATACGTTATACGTTATACGTTATACATTATACGTTATACGTTATTCGTTATACGTTATACGTTATACGTTATACGTTATACGTTATACGTTATACGTTATACGTTATACGTTATACATTATACGTTATACGTTATACGTTATACGTTATACGTTATACGTTATACGTTACACGTTATACGACATACGTTATACGTTATACGTTATACGTTATACGTTATACGTTATACGTTATACGTTATACGATATACGTTATACGTTATACGTTATGCGTTATAGGATATACGTTATAGGATATACGTTGTACGCTATACGTTATACGTTGTACGTTATACCTTCTACGTTATACGTTATACGTTATACGTTATACGTTATAAGTTATACGTTATACGTTATACGTTATACGTTATACGTTATACGTTAGACGCTATACGTTATACGTTATACGTTATACGTTATACGTTATACGTTATACGTTATACGTTACACGTTATACGTTATAAGTTATACGTTATACGTTATACGTTATACGTTATACGTTATACGTTATACGTTGTACGTTATACGTTATGCGTTATAGGATATACGTTATACGTTATACGTTGTACGTTATACGTTATACGTTATGCGTTATACGTCATGCGATATACGTTATACGTTATACGTTATACGTTATACGTTATACATTATACGTTATACGTTATACGTTATACGTTATACGTTATACGTTATACGTTATACGTTATAC
Organism: Ptiloglossa arizonensis; assembly: GCF_051014685.1. Taxonomy (NCBI): domain Eukaryota; kingdom Metazoa; phylum Arthropoda; class Insecta; order Hymenoptera; family Colletidae; genus Ptiloglossa; species Ptiloglossa arizonensis. Next base: position 168,635 of record NW_027479108.1, read on the forward strand.
GTTATATGTTATACGTTATACGTTATACATTATACGTTATACGTTATACGTTATACGTTATACGTTATACGTTCTACGTTATACGTTATACGTTAAACGTTGTACGTTATACGTTATACGTTATACGTTATACGTTATACGTTATACGTTATACGTTATACGTTATACGTTATACCTTATACGTTATACGTTATACGTTATACGTTATACATTATACGTTGTACGTTGAACGTTGTACGTTATACGTTATACGTTATACGTCATACGTTATACGTTATACGTTATACGTTATACGTTATACGTTATACGTTATACGTTATACGTTATACGTTATACGTTATACGTTATAAATTATACGTTATACGTTATACGTTATACGTTCTACGTTATACGTTATACGTTAAACGTTGTACGTTATACGTTATACGTCATACGTTATACGTTATACGTTATACGTTATACGTTCTACGTTATACGTTATACGTTAAACGTTGTACGTTATACGTTATACGTTATACGTTATACGTTATACGTTATACGTTATACGTTATACGTTATACGTTATACCTTATACGTTATACGTTATGCGTTATAGGATATACGTTATACGTTATACGTTGTACGTTATACGTTATACGTTATACGTTATACGTTATACGTTATACGTTATACGATATACGTAATATGTAATACGTCATACGTTTTACGTTAATCGTTATACGTTATACGTCATACGTTATACGTTATACGTTATACGTTATACGTTATACGTTATACGTTATACGTTATACGTTATACGTTACACGTTATACGTTATACGTTATACGTTATACGTTATACGTTATACGTTATACGTTATGCGTTATAGAATATACGTTACACGTTATACGTTGTACGTTATACGTTATACGTTCTACGTTATACGTTATACGTTAAACGTTGTACGTTATACGTTATACGTTATACGTTATACGTTATACGTTATACGTTACACGTTATACGTTATACGTTATACGTTATACGTTATACGTTATACGTTATACGTTATGCGTTATAGAATATACGTTACACGTTATACGTTGTACGTTATACGTTATACGTTCTACGTTATACGTTATACGTTAAACGTTGTACGTTATACGTTATACGTTATACGTTATACATTATACGTTATACGTTATACGTTATACGTTATACGTTATACGTTATACGTTATACGTTATACGACATACGTTATACGTTATACGTTATACGTTATACGTTATACGTTATACGTTATGCGTTATAGGATATACGTTATAGGATATACGTTGTACGCTATACGTTATACGTTGTACGTTATACCTTCTACGTTATACGTTATACGTTATACGTTATACGTTATAAGTTATACGTTATACGTTATACGTTATACGTTATACGTTATACGTTATACGTTATGCGTTATACGTTATACGTTGTACGTTATACGTTATACGTTATACGTTATACGTTATACGTTATACGATATACGTTATACGTTATACGTTATACGTTATACGTTATACGTTATACGTTATACGTTATACGTTATACGTTATACGTTATACGTTATACGTTATACGTTATACGTTATACGTTATACGTTATACGTTATACGTTATACGTTATACGTTATACGTTAGACGCTATACGTTATACGTTATACGTTATACATTATACGTTATACGTTATACGTTATACGTTATACGTTATACGTTATACGTTATACATTATACGTTATACGTTATACGTTATGCGTTGTAGGATATACGTTATACGTTATACGTTGTACGTTATACGTTATAGGTTATGCGTTATACGTCATGCGATATACGCTATACGTTATACGTTATACGTTATACGTTATACATTATACGTTATACGTTATTCGTTATACGTTATACGTTATACGTTATACGTTATACGTTATACGTTATACGTTATACGTTATACGTTATACATTATACGTTATACGTTATACGTTATACGTTATACGTTATACGTTATACGTTACACGTTATACGACATACGTTATACGTTATACGTTATACGTTATACGTTATACGTTATACGTTATACGTTATACGATATACGTTATACGTTATACGTTATGCGTTATAGGATATACGTTATAGGATATACGTTGTACGCTATACGTTATACGTTGTACGTTATACCTTCTACGTTATACGTTATACGTTATACGTTATACGTTATAAGTTATACGTTATACGTTATACGTTATACGTTATACGTTATACGTTAGACGCTATACGTTATACGTTATACGTTATACGTTATACGTTATACGTTATACGTTATACGTTACACGTTATACGTTATAAGTTATACGTTATACGTTATACGTTATACGTTATACGTTATACGTTATACGTTGTACGTTATACGTTATGCGTTATAGGATATACGTTATACGTTATACGTTGTACGTTATACGTTATACGTTATGCGTTATACGTCATGCGATATACGTTATACGTTATACGTTATACGTTATACGTTATACATTATACGTTATACGTTATACGTTATACGTTATACGTTATACGTTATACGTTATACGTTATACGTTATATGTTATACGTTATACGTTATACATTATACGTTATACGTTATACGTTATACGTTATACGTTATACGTTCTACGTTATACGTTATACGTTAAACGTTGTACGTTATACGTTATACGTTATACGTTATACGTTATACGTTATACGTTATACGTTATACGTTATACGTTATACCTTATACGTTATACGTTATACGTTATACGTTATACATTATACGTTGTACGTTGAACGTTGTACGTTATACGTTATACGTTATACGTCATACGTTATACGTTATACGTTATACGTTATACGTTATACGTTATACGTTATACGTTATACGTTATACGTTATACGTTATACGTTATAAATTATACGTTATACGTTATACGTTATACGTTCTACGTTATACGTTATACGTTAAACGTTGTACGTTATACGTTATACGTCATACGTTATACGTTATACGTTATACGTTATACGTTCTACGTTATACGTTATACGTTAAACGTTGTACGTTATACGTTATACGTTATACGTTATACGTTATACGTTATACGTTATACGTTATACGTTATACGTTATACCTTATACGTTATACGTTATGCGTTATAGGATATACGTTATACGTTATACGTTGTACGTTATACGTTATACGTTATACGTTATACGTTATACGTTATACGTTATACGATATACGTAATATGTAATACGTCATACGTTTTACGTTAATCGTTATACGTTATACGTCATACGTTATACGTTATACGTTATACGTTATACGTTATACGTTATACGTTATACGTTATACGTTATACGTTACACGTTATACGTTATACGTTATACGTTATACGTTATACGTTATACGTTATACGTTATGCGTTATAGAATATACGTTACACGTTATACGTTGTACGTTATACGTTATACGTTCTACGTTATACGTTATACGTTAAACGTTGTACGTTATACGTTATACGTTATACGTTATACGTTATACGTTATACGTTATACGTTATACGTTACACGTTATACGTTATACGTTATACGTTATACGTTATACGTTATACGTTAGACGTTGTACGTTATACGTTATACGTTATACGTTATACGCTATACGTTATACGTTATACGTTATACGTTATACGTTATACGTTATACGTTATACGTTATACGTTATACGTTATACGTTATACGTTATACCTTATACGTTATACGTTATGCGTTATAGGATATACGTTATACGTTATACGTTGTACGTTATACGTTATACGTTATACGTTATACGTTATACGTTATACGATATACGTAATATGTAATACGTCATACGTTTTACGCTAATCGTTATACGTTATACGTTATACGCTATACGTTATACGTTATACGTTATACGTCATACGCTATACGTTATACGTTATGCGTTATACGTTATACGTTATACGTTATACGTTATACGTTATACGTTGTACGTTATACGTTATACGTTATACGTTATACGTTAGACGTTGTACGTTATACGTTATACGTTATACGTTATACGCTATACGTTATACGTTATACGTTATACGTTATACGTTATACGTTATACGTTATACGTTATACGTTATACGTTATACGTTATACGTTATACGTTATACGTTATACGTTATACGTTACACGTTATACGTTATACGTTATACGTTATACGTTATACGTTATACGTTATACGTTATACGTTATACGTTATACGTTATACGTTATGCGTTATAGGATATACGTTATACGTTATATGTTGTACGTTATACGTTATACGTTATATGTTATACGTCATGCGATATACGTTATACGTTTTTCGTTATACGGTATACGTTAAACGTTGTACGTTATACGTTATACGTTATACGTTATACGTTATACGTTGTACGGTATACGTTATACGTTATACGTTATACGTTATACGCTATACGTTATACGTTAAACGTTGTACGTTATACGTTATACGTCATACGTTATACGTTATACGTTATACGTTATACGTTCTACGTTATACGTTATACGTTAAACGTTGTACGTTATACGTTATACGTTATACGTTATACGTTATACGTTATACGTTATACGTTATACGTTATACGTTATACCTTATACGTTATACGTTATACGTTATACGTTATACGTTATACGTTATACGTTATACGTTATACGTTATACGTTATACGTTGTACGTTATACGTTATACGTTATACGTTAAACGTTGTACGTTATACGTTATACGTTATACGTTATACGTTATAAGTAATACGTTATACGTTATACGTTATGCGTTATACGTTATACGTTATACGTTATACGTTATACGTTATACGTTATACGTTATACGTTATACGTTATACGTTATACGTTATACGTTATACGTTATACGTTATACGTTATACGTTATACGTTATACGTTATACGTTATACGTTATACGTTATACGTTATACGTTATACGTTATACGTTATACGTTATACGTTATACCTTATACGTTATACGTTATGCGTTATAGGATAAACGTTATACGTTATACGTTGTACGTTATACGTTATACGTTGTACGTTATACGTTCTACGTTATACGTTATACGTTAAACGTTGTACGTTATACGTTATACGTCATACGTTATACGTTATAAGTAATACGTTATACGTTATACGTTATGCGTTATACGTTATACGTTATACGTTATACGTTATACGTTATACGTTATACGTTATACGTTATACGTTATACGTTATACGTTATACGTTATACGTTATACGTTATACGTTATACGTTATACGTTATACGTTATACGTTATACGTTATACGTTATACGTTATACGTTATACGTTCTACGTTATACGTTATACGTTAAACGTTGTACGTTATACGTTATACGTCATACGTTATACGTTATACGTTATACGTTATACGTTCTACGTTATACGTTATACGTTATACGTTATACGTTATACGTTATACGTTATACATTATACGTTATACGTTACACGTTATACGTTATACGTTATACGTTATACGTTATACGTTATACGTTAGACGTTGTACGTTATACGTTATACGTTATACGTTATACGCTATACGTTATACGTTATACGTTATACGTTATACGTTATACGTTATACGTTATACGTTATACGTTATACGTTATACGTTATACGTTATACGTTATACGTTATACGTTATACGTTATACCTTATACGTTATACGTTATGCGTTATAGGATATACGTTATACGTTATACGTTGTACGTTATACGTTATACGTTATACGTTATACGTTATACGTTATACGTTATACGATATACGTAATATGTAATACGTCATACGTTTTACGTTAATCGTTATACGTTATACGTTATACGCTATACGTTATACGTTATACGTTATACGTTATACGTTATACGTTATACGTTATGCGTTATACGTTATACGTTATACGTTATACGTTATACGTTGTACGTTGTACGTTATACGTTATACGTTATACGTTAATCGTTATACGTTGTACGTTATACGTTATACGTTATACGTTATACGTTATACGCTATACGTTATACGTTATACGTTATACGTTATACGTTATACGTTATACGTTATACGTTATACGTTATACGTTATACGTTGTACGTTATACGTTATACGTTATACGTTATACGTTAGACGTTGTACGTTATACGTTATACGTTATACGTTATACGCTATACGTTATACGTTATGCGTTATACGTTATACGTTATACGTTATACGTTATACGTTATACGTTATACGTTATACGTTATACGTTATACGTTATACCTTATACGTTATACGTTATGCGTTATAGGATAAACGTTATACGTTATACGTTGTACGTTATACGTTATACGTTGTACGTTATACGTTCTACGTTATACGTTATACGTTAAACGTTGTACGTTATACGTTATACGTCATACGTTATACGTTATACGTTATACCTTATACGTTCTACGTTATACGTTATACGTTATACGTTATACGTTATACGTTATACGTTATACATTATACGTTATACGTTATACGTTATACGTTATACGTTATACGTTATACGTTATACGTTATACGTTATAAATTATACGTTATACGTTATACGTTATACGTTCTACGTTATACGTTATACGTTAAACGTTGTACGTTATACGTTATACGTCATACGTTATACGTTATACGTTATACGTTATACGTTCTACGTTATACGTTATACGTTAAACGTTGTACGTTATACGTTATACGTTATACGTTATACGTTATACGTTATACGTTATACGTTATACGTTATACGTTATACCTTATACGTTATACGTTATGCGTTATAGGATATACGTTATACGTTATACGTTGTACGTTATACGTTATACGTTATACGTTATACGTTATACGTTATACGTTATACGATATACGTAATATGTAATACGTCATACGTTTTACGTTAATCGTTATACGTTATACGTTATACGTTATACGTTATACGTTATACGTTATACGTTATACGTTATACGTTATACGTTATACGTTATACGTTACACGTTATACGTTATACGTTATACGTTATACGTTATACGTTATACGTTATACGTTATGCGTTATAGAATATACGTTACACGTTATACGTTGTACGTTATACGTTATACGTTCTACGTTATACGTTATACGTTAAACGTTGTACGTTATACGTTATACGTTATACGTTATACGTTATACGTTATACGTTATACGTTATACGTTACACGTTATACGTTATACGTTATACGTTATACGTTATACGTTATACGTTAGACGTTGTACGTTATACGTTATACGTTATACGTTATACGCTATACGTTATACGTTATACGTTATACGTTATACGTTATACGTTATACGTTATACGTTATACGTTATACGTTATACGTTATACGTTATACCTTATACGTTATACGTTATGCGTTATAGGATATACGTTATACGTTATACGTTGTACGTTATACGTTATACGTTATACGTTATACGTTATACGTTATACGATATACGTAATATGTAATACGTCATACGTTTTACGCTAATCGTTATACGTTATACGTTATACGCTATACGTTATACGTTATACGTTATACGTCATACGCTATACGTTATACGTTATGCGTTATACGTTATACGTTATACGTTATACGTTATACGTTATACGTTGTACGTTATACGTTATACGTTATACGTTATACGTTAGACGTTGTACGTTATACGTTATACGTTATACGTTATACGCTATACGTTATACGTTATACGTTATACGTTATACGTTATACGTTATACGTTATACGTTATACGTTATACGTTATACGTTATACGTTATACGTTATACGTTATACGTTATACGTTACACGTTATACGTTATACGTTATACGTTATACGTTATACGTTATACGTTATACGTTATACGTTATACGTTATACGTTATACGTTATGCGTTATAGGATATACGTTATACGTTATACGTTGTACGTTATACGTTATACGTTATATGTTATACGTCATGCGATATACGTTATACGTTTTTCGTTATACGGTATACGTTAAACGTTGTACGTTATACGTTATACGTTATACGTTATACGTTATACGTTGTACGGTATACGTTATACGTTATACGTTATACGTTATACGCTATACGTTATACGTTAAACGTTGTACGTTATACGTTATACGTCATACGTTATACGTTATACGTTATACGTTATACGTTCTACGTTATACGTTATACGTTAAACGTTGTACGTTATACGTTATACGTTATACGTTATACGTTATACGTTATACGTTATACGTTATACGTTATACGTTATACCTTATACGTTATACGTTATACGTTATACGTTATACGTTATACGTTATACGTTATACGTTATACGTTATACGTTATACGTTGTACGTTATACGTTATACGTTATACGTTAAACGTTGTACGTTATACGTTATACGTTATACGTTATACGTTATAAGTAATACGTTATACGTTATACGTTATGCGTTATACGTTATACGTCATACGTTATACGTTATACGTTATACGTTATACGTTATACGTTATACGTTATACGTTATACGTTATACGTTATACGTTATACGTTATACGTTATACGTTATACGTTATACGTTATACGTTATACGTTATACGTTATACGTTATACGTTATACGTTATACGTTATACGTTATACCTTATACGTTATACGTTATGCGTTATAGGATAAACGTTATACGTTATACGTTGTACGTTATACGTTATACGTTGTACGTTATACGTTCTACGTTATACGTTATACGTTAAACGTTGTACGTTATACGTTATACGTCATACGTTATACGTTATAAGTAATACGTTATACGTTATACGTTATGCGTTATACGTTATACGTTATACGTTATACGTTATACGTTATACGTTATACGTTATACGTTATACGTTATACGTTATACGTTATACGTTATACGTTATACGTTATACGTTATACGTTATACGTTATACGTTATACGTTATACGTTATACGTTATACGTTATACGTTATACGTTATACGTTATACGTTATACGTTATACGTTATACGTTCTACGTTATACGTTATACGTTAAACGTTGTACGTTATACGTTATACGTCATACGTTATACGTTATACGTTATACGTTATACGTTCTACGTTATACGTTATACGTTATACGTTATACGTTATACGTTATACGTTATACATTATACGTTATACGTTACACGTTATACGTTATACGTTATACGTTATACGTTATACGTTATACGTTAGACGTTGTACGTTATACGTTATACGTTATACGTTATACGCTATACGTTATACGTTATACGTTATACGTTATACGTTATACGTTATACGTTATATGTTATACGTTATACGTTATACGTTATACGTTATACGTTATACGTTATACGTTATACCTTATACGTTATACGTTATGCGTTATAGGATATACGTTATACGTTATACGTTGTACGTTATACGTTATACGTTATACGTTATACGTTATACGTTATACGTTATACGATATACGTAATATGTAATACGTCATACGTTTTACGTTAATCGTTATACGTTATACGTTATACGCTATACGTTATACGTTATACGTTATACGTTATACGTTATACGTTATACGTTATGCGTTATACGTTATACGTTATACGTTATACGTTATACGTTGTACGTTGTACGTTATACGTTATACGTTATACGTTAATCGTTATACGTTGTACGTTATACGTTATACGTTATACGTTATACGTTATACGCTATACGTTATACGTTATACGTTATACGTTATACGTTATACGTTATACGTTATACGTTATACGTTATACGTTATACGTTGTACGTTATACGTTATACGTTATACGTTATACGTTAGACGTTGTACGTTATACGTTATACGTTATACGTTATACGCTATACGTTATACGTTATACGTTATACGTTATACGTTATACGTTATACGTTATACGTTATACGTTATACGTTATACGTTATACGTTATACGTTATACCTTATACGTTATACGTTATGCGTTATAGGATAAACGTTATACGTTATACGTTGTACGTTATACGTTATACGTTGTACGTTATACGTTCTACGTTATACGTTATACGTTAAACGTTGTACGTTATACGTTATACGTCATACGTTATACGTTATACGTTATACCTTATACGTTCTACGTTATACGTTATACGTTATACGTTATACGTTATACGTTATACGTTATACGTTATACATTATACGTTATACGTTATACGTTATACGTTATAAGTTATACGTTATACGTTATACGACATACGTTATACGTTATACGTTATACGTTATACGTTATACGTTATACGTTATACGTTATACGTTATACGTTATACGTTATACGTTATACGTTATACGTTATACGTTATACGTTATACGTTACACGTTATACGTTATACGTTATACGTTATACGTTATACGTTATACGTTATACGTTATGCGTTATAGGATATACGTTATACGTTATACGTTGTACGTTATACGTTATACGTTCTACGTTATACGTTATACGTTAAACGTTGTACGTTATACGTTATACGTTATACGTTATACGTTATACGTTATACGTTATACGTTACACGTTATACGTTATACGTTATACGTTATACGTTATACGTTATACGTTAGACGTTGTACGTTATACGTTATACGTTATACGTTATACGCTATACGTTATACGTTATACGTTATACGTTATACGTTATACGTTATACGTTATACGTTATACGTTATACGTTATACGTTATACGTTATACGTTATACGTTATACCTTATACGTTATACGTTATGCGTTATAGGATATACGTTATACGTTATACGTTGTACGTTATACGTTATACGTTATACGTTATACGTTATACGTTATACGATATACGTAATATGTAATACGTCATACGTTTTACGTTAATCGTTATACGTTATACGTTATACGCTATACGTTATACGTTATACGTTATACGTTATACGTTATACGTTATACGTTATGCGTTATACGTTATACGTTATACGTTATACGTTATACGTTATACGTTGTACGTTATACGTTATACGTTATACGTTATACGTTAGACGTTGTACGTTATACGTTATACGTTATACGTTATACGCTATACGTTATACGTTATACGTTACACGTTATACGTTATACGTTATGCGTTATACGTTATACGTTATACGTTATACGTTATACGTTATACGTTATACGTTATACGTTATGCGTTATACGTTATACGTTATACGTTATACGTTATACGTTATGCGTTATAGGATATACGTTATACGTTATACGTTGTACGTTATACGTTATACGTTGTACGTTATACGTTCTACGTTATACGTTATACGTTAAACGTTGTACGTTATACGTTATACGTCATACGTTATACGTTATACGTTATACGTTATACGTTCTACGTTATACGTTATACGTTAAACGTTGTACGTTATACGTTATACGTTATACGTTATACGTTATACGTTATACGTTATACGTTATACGTTATACGTTATACCTTATACGTTATACGTTATACGTTATACGTTATACATTATACGTTGTACGTTGAACGTTGTACGTTATACGTTATACGTTATACGTCATACGTTATACGTTATACGTTATACGTTATACGTTATACGTTATACGTTATACGTTATACGTTATACGTTATACGTTATACGTTATACGTTATAAGTTATACGTTATACGTTATACGTTATACGTTCTACGTTATACGTTATACGTTAAACGTTGTACGTTATACGTTATACGTCATACGTTATACGTTATACGTTATACGTTATACGTTCTACGTTATACGTTATACGTCAAACGTTGTACGTTATACGTTATACGTTATACGTTATACGTTATACGTTATACGTTATAGGTTATACGTTATACGTTATACCTTATACGTTATACGTTATGCGTTATAGGATATACGTTATACGTTATACGTTGTACGTTATACGTTATACGTTATACGTTATACGTTATACGTTATACGATATACGTAATATGTAATACGTCATACGTTTTACGTTAATCGTTATACGTTATACGTTATACGCTATACGTTATACGTTATACGTTATACGTTATACGTTATACGTTATACGTTATGCGTTATACGTTATACGTTATACGTTATACGTTATACGTTATACGTTATACGTTATATGTTATACGTTATACGTTATACGTTATACGTTACACGTTATACGTTATACGTTATACGTTATACGTTATACGTTATACGTTATACGTTATACGTTATACGACATACGTTATACGTTATACGTTATACGTTATACGTTATACGTTATACGTTATACGTTATACGTTATACGTTATACGTTATACGTTATACGTTATACGTTATACGTTACACGTTATACGTTACACGTTATACGTTATACGTTATACGTTATACGTTATACGTTATGCGTTATAGAATATACGTTATACGTTATACGTTGTACGTTATACGTTATACGTTCTACGTTATACGTTATACGTTAAACGTTGTACGTTATACGTTATACGTTATACGTTATACGTTATACGTTATACGTTATACGTTACACGTTATACGTTATACGTTATACGTTATACGTTATACGTTATACGTTAGACGTTGTACGCTATACGTTATACGTTATACGTTATACGCTATACGTTATACGTTATACGTTATACGTTATACGTTATACGTTATACGTTATACGTTATACGTTATACGTTATACGTTATACGTTATACGTTATACGTTATACCTTATACGTTATACATTATGCGTTATAGGATATACGTTATACGTTATACGTTGTACGTTATACGTTATACGTTTTACGTTATACGTTATACGTTATACGTTATACGTTATACGTTATACGATATACGTAATATGTAATACGTCATACGTTTTACGTTAATCGTTATACGTTATACGTTATACGCTATACGTTATACGTTATACGTTATACGTTATACGTTATACGTTATACGTTATACGTTATGCGTTATACGTTATACGTTATACGTTATACGTTATACGTTATACGTTGTACGTTATACGTTATACGTTATACGTTAATCGTTATACGTTGTACGTTATACGTTATACGTTATACGTTATACGCTATACGTTATACGTTATACGTTATACGTTATACGTTATACGTTATACGTTATACGTTATACGTTATACGTTATACGTTATACGTTGTACGTTATACGTTATACGTTATACGTTATACGTTAGACGTTGTACGTTATACGTTATACGTTATACGTTATACGCTATACGTTATACGTTATACGTTATACGTTATACGTTGTACGTTATACGTTATACGTTATACGTTATACGTTATACGTTATACGTTATACGTTATACGTTATACGTTATACGTTATACGTTATACGTTATACGTTACACGTTATACATTATACGTTATACGTTGTACGTTATGCGTTATACGTCATACGTTATACGTTATACGTTATACGTTATACGTTCTACGTTATACGTTATACGTTAAACGTTGTACGTTATACGTTATACGTTATACGTTATACGTTATACTTTATACGTTATACGTTATACGTTATACGTTATACGACATACGACATACGTTATACGTTATACGTTATACGTTATACGTTAAACGTTGTACGTTGAACGTTGTACGTTATACGTTATACGTTATACGTTATACGTTATACGTTATACGTTATACGTTATACGTTATACGTTATACGTTATACGTTATACGTTATACGTCATACGTTATACGTTATACGTTATACGTCATACGTTATACGTTATGCGTTATAGGATATAGGTTATAGGATATACGTTGTACGCTATACGTTATACCTTGTACGTTATACGTTCTACGTTATACGTTATACGTTATACGTTATAAGTTATACGTTATACGTTATACGTTATACGTTATACGTTATACGTTAGACGCTATACGTTATACGTTATACGTTATACGTTATACGTTATACGTTATACGTTATACGTTATACGTTATACGTTATACGTTATACGTTATACGTTATACAGTATACGTTATACGTTATACGTTATGCGTTATAGGATATACGTTATACGTTATACGTTGTACGTTATACGTTATACGTTATGCGTTATACGTCATGCGATATACGTTATACGTTATACGTTATACGTTATACGCTATACATTATACGTTATACGTTATACGATATACGTTATACGTTATACGATATACGCTATACGTTATACGTTATACGTTATACGTTATACATTATACGTTATACGTTATACGTTATACGTTATACGTTATACGTTATACGTTATACGTTATACGTTATACGACATACGTTATACGTTATACGTTATACGTTATAGGTTATACGTTATACGTTATACGTTATACGTTATACGTTATACGTTGTACGTTATGCGTTATAGGATATACGTTATACGTTATACGTTGTACGTTATACGTTATACGTTGTACGTTATACGTTCTACGTTATACGTTATACGTTAAACGTTGTACGTTATACGTTATACGTCATACGTTATATGTTATACGTTATACGTTATACGTTCTACGTTATACGTTATACGTTAAACTTTGTACGTTATACGTTATACGTTATACGTTATACGTTATACCTTATACGTTATACGTTATACGTTATACGTTATGCGTTATACGTTATGCGTTATACGTTATACGTTATACGTTATACGTTATACGTTATACGTTATACGTTATACGTTATACGTTATACGTTATACGTTATACGTTATACGTTATACGTCATACGTTATACGTTATGCGTTATAGGATATAGGTTATAGGATATACGTTGTACGCTATACGTTATACGTTGTACGTTATACGTTCTACGTTCTACGTTATACGTTATACGTTATACGTTATAAGTTATACGTTATACGTTATACGTTATACGTTAGACGCTATACGTTATACGTTATACGTTATACGTTAAACGTTGTACGTTATACGTTATACGTTATACGTTATACGTTATACGTTATACGTTATACGTTATACGTTATACGTTATGCGTTATACGTTATACGTTGTACGTTATACGTTATACGTTATACGTTATACGTTATACGTTATACGATATACGTTATACGTTATACGTTATACGTTATACGTTATACGTTATACGTTATACGTTATACGTTATACGTTATACGTTATACGTTATACGTTATACGTTATACGTTATACGTTATACGTTATACGTTATACGTTATACGTTATACGTTATACGTTATACGTTAGACGCTATACGTTATACGTTATACGTTATACATTATACGTTATACGTTATACGTTATACGTTATACGTTATACGTTATACGTTATACATTATACGTTATACGTTATACGTTATGCGTTGTAGGATATACGTTATACGTTATACGTTGTACGTTATACGTTATAGGTTATGCGTTATACGTCATGCGATATACGCTATACGTTATACGTTATACGTTATACGTTATACATTATACGTTATACGTTATTCGTTATACGTTATACGTTATACGTTATACGTTATACGTTATACGTTATACGTTATACGTTATACGTTATACATTATACGTTATACGTTATACGTTATACGTTATACGTTATACGTTATACGTTATACGTTATACGTTATACGACATACGTTATACGTTATACGTTATACGTTATACGTTATACGTTATACGTTATACGTTATACGATATACGTTATACGTTATACGTTATGCGTTATAGGATATACGTTATAGGATATACGTTGTACGCTATACGTTATACGTTGTACGTTATACCTTCTACGTTATACGTTATACGTTATACGTTATACGTTATACGTTATAAGTTATACGTTATACGTTATACGTTATACGTTATACGTTATACGTTAGACGCTATACGTTA
Organism: Ptiloglossa arizonensis; assembly: GCF_051014685.1. Lineage (NCBI taxonomy): Eukaryota > Metazoa > Arthropoda > Insecta > Hymenoptera > Colletidae > Ptiloglossa > Ptiloglossa arizonensis. The sequence goes on from NW_027479108.1 coordinate 184,809, forward strand.
TACGTTATACGTTATACGTTATACGTTATACGTTATACGTTATACGTTACACGTTATACGTTATAAGTTATACGTTATACGTTATACGTTATACGTTATACGTTATACGTTATACGTTGTACGTTATACGTTATGCGTTATAGGATATACGTTATACGTTATACGTTGTACGTTATACGTTATACGTTATGCGTTATACGTCATGCGATATACGTTATACGTTATACGTTATACGTTATACGTTATACATTATACGTTATACGTTATACGTTATACGTTATACGTTATACGTTATACGTTATACGTTATACGTTATATGTTATACGTTATACGTTATACATTATACGTTATACGTTATACGTTATACGTTATACGTTATACGTTATACGTTATACGACATACGTTATACGTTATACGTTATACGTTATACGTTATACGTTATACGTTATACGTTATACGTTATACGTTATACGTTATACGTTATACGTTATACGTTATACGTTATACGTTATACGTTATACGTTATACGTTATACGTTATGCGTTATAGGATATACGTTATACGTTATACGTTGTACGTTATACGTTATACGTTGTACGTTATACGTTCTACGTTATACGTTATACGTTATACGTTATACGTTAAACGTTGTACGTTATACGTTATACGTTATACGTTATACGTTATACGTTATACGTTATACGTTATACGTTATACGTTATACGTTATACGTTCTACGTTATACGTTATACGTTAAACGTTGTACGTTATACGTTATACGTTATACGTTATACGTTATACGTTATACGTTATACGTTATACGTTATACCTTATACGTTATACGTTATGCGTTATAGGATATACGTTATACGTTATACGTTGTACGTTATACGTTATACGTTATACGTTATACGTTATACGTTATACGATATACGTAATATGTAATACGTCATACGTTTTACGCTAATCGTTATACGTTATACGTTATACGCTATACGTTATACGTTATACGTTATACGTTATACGCTATACGTTATACGTTATGCGTTATACGTTATACGTTATACGTTATACGTTATACGTAATACGTTGTACGTTATACGTTATACGTTATACGTTATAAGTTAGACGTTGTACGTTATACGTTATACGTTATACGTTATACGCTATAACGTTATACGTTATACGTTACACGTTATACGTTATACATTATACGTTATACGTTATACGTTATACGTTATACGTTATACGTTATACGTTATACGTTATACGTTATGCGTTATAGGATATACGTTATACGTTATACGTTGTACGTTATACGTTATACGTTATATGTTATACGTCATGCGATATACGTTATACGTTATTCGTTATACGGTATACGTTAAACGTTGTACGTTATACGTTATACGTTATACGTTATACGTTATACGTTGTACGGTATACGTTATACGTTATACGTTATACGCTATACGTTATACGTTAAACGTTGTACGTTATACGTTATACGTCATACGTTATACGTTATACGTTATACGTTATACGTTCTACGTTATACGTTATACGTTAAACGTTGTACGTTATACGTTATACGTTATACGTTATACGTTATACGTTATACGTTATACGTTATACGTTATACGTTATACCTTATACGTTATACGTTATACGTTATACGTTAAACGTTGTACGTTATACGTTATACGTTATACGTTATACGTTATACGTTATACGTTATACGTTATACGTTATACGTTATACGTTATACGTTATACGTTATACGTTATACGTTATACGTTATACGTCATACGTTATACGTTATACGTTATACGTCATACGTTATACGTTATGCGTTATAGGATATAGGTTATAGGATATACGTTGTACGCTATACGTTATACCTTGTACGTTATACGTTCTACGTTATACGTTATACGTTATACGTTATACGTTATACGTTATACGTTATACGTTATACGTTATACGTTATACGTTATACGTTATACGTTATACGTTATACGTTATACGTTATACGTTATACGTTATACGTTATACGTTATACGTTATACGTTATACGTTATACGTTATACGTTATACGTTATACGTTATACGTTATACGTTAGACGCTATACGTTATACGTTATACGTTATACATTATACGTTATACGTTATACGTTATACGTTATACGTTATACGTTATACGTTATACATTATACGTTATACGTTATACGTTATGCGTTGTAGGATATACGTTATACGTTATACGTTGTACGTTATACGTTATAGGTTACGCGTTATACGTCATGCGATATACGCTATACGTTATACGTTGTACGTTATACGTTATACGTTATACGTTATACGTTATACGTTATACGTTATACGATATACGTAATATGTAATACGTCATACGTTTTACGTTAATCGTTATACGTTATACGTTATACGTTATACGTTATACGTTATACGTTATACGTTATACGTTATACGTTATACGTTATACGTTATACGTTACACGTTATACGTTATACGTTATACGTTATACGTTATACGTTATACGTTATACGTTATGCGTTATAGAATATACGTTACACGTTATACGTTGTACGTTATACGTTATACGTTCTACGTTATACGTTATACGTTAAACGTTGTACGTTATACGTTATACGTTATACGTTATACGTTATACGTTATACGTTATACGTTACACGTTATACGTTATACGTTATACGTTATACGTTATACGTTATACGTTAGACGTTGTACGTTATACGTTATACGTTATACGTTATACGCTATACGTTATACGTTATACGTTATACGTTATACGTTATACGTTATACGTTATACGTTATACGTTATACGTTATACGTTATACGTTATACCTTATACGTTATACGTTATGCGTTATAGGATATACGTTATACGTTATACGTTGTACGTTATACGTTATACGTTATACGTTATACGTTATACGTTATACGTTATACGATATACGTAATATGTAATACGTCAAACGTTTTACGCTAATCGTTATACGTTATACGTTATACGCTATACGTTATACGTTATACGTTATACGTTATACGTTATACGCTATACGTTATACGTTATGCGTTATACGTTATACGTTATACGTTATACGTTATACGTTATACGTTGTACGTTATACGTTATACGTTATACGTTATACGTTAGACGTTGTACGTTATACGTTATACGTTATACGTTATACGCTATACGTTATACGTTATACGTTATACGTTATACGTTATACGTTATACGTTATACGTTATACGTTATACGTTATACGTTATACGTTATACGTTATACGTTATACGTTATACGTTACACGTTATACGTTATACGTTATACGTTATACGTTATACGTTATACGTTATACGTTATACGTTATACGTTATACGTTATACGTTATGCGTTATAGGATATACGTTATACGTTATACGTTGTACGTTATACGTTATACGTTATATGTTATACGTCATGCGATATACGTTATACGTTATTCGTTATACGGTATACGTTAAACGTTGTACGTTATACGTTATACGTTATACGTTATACGTTATACGTTGTACGGTATACGTTATACGTTATACGTTATACGCTATACGTTATACGTTAAACGTTGTACGTTATACGTTATACGTCATACGTTATACGTTATACGTTATACGTTATACGTTCTACGTTATACGTTATACGTTAAACGTTGTACGTTATACGTTATACGTTATACGTTATACGTTATACGTTATACGTTATACGTTATACGTTATACGTTATACCTTATACGTTATACGTTATACGTTATACGTTATACGTTATACATTATACGTTGTACGTTGAACGTTGTACGTTATACGTTATACGTTATACGTTATACGTTATACGTTATACGTTATACGTTATACGTTATACGTTATACGTTATACGTTATACGTTATACGTTATACGACATACGCTATACGTTATACGTTATACGTTATACGTTATACGTTATACGTTATACGTTATACGTTATACGTTATACGTTATACGTTATGCGTTATAGGATATACGTTATACGTTATACGTTGTACGTTATACGTTATACGTTGTACGTTATACGTTCTACGTTATACGTTATACGTTAAACGTTGTACGTTATACGTTATACGTCATACGTTATACGTTATACGTTATACGTTATACGTTCTACGTTATACGTTATACGTTATACGTTATACGTTATACGTTATACGTTATACGTTATACGTTATACGTTATACGTTATACGTTATACGTTATACGTTATACGTTATATCTTATACGTTATACGTTATGCGTTATAGGATATACGTTATACGTTATACGTTGTACGTTATACGTTATACGTTGTACGTTAAACGTTCTACGTTATACGTTATACGTTAAACGTTGTACGTTATACGTTATACGTTATACGTTATACGTTATACGTTATACGTTATACGTTATACGTTATACGTTACACGTTATACGTTATACGTTATACGTTATAGGATATACGTAATACGTTATACGTTGTACGTTATACGTTATACGTTATACGTTAAACGTTGTACGTTATACGTTATACGTTATACGTTATACGTTATACGTTATACGTTATACGTTATACGTTATACGTTATACGTTATGCGTTATAGGATATACGTTATACGTTATACGTTGTACGTTATACGTTATACGTTGTACGTTATACGTTCTACGTTATACGTTATAAGTTAAACGTTGTACGTTATACGTTATACGTTATACGTTATACGTTATACGTTATACGTTATACGTTATACGTTATACGTTATACGTTATACGTTATACGTTATACGTTACACGTTATACGTTATACGTTATACTTTATACGTTATACGTTATACGTTATACGTTATACGTTATACGTTATACGTTATACGTTATACGTTATACGTTATGCGTTATAGGATATACGTTATAGGTTATACGTTGTACGTTATACGTTATACGTTGTACGTTATACGTTCTACGTTATACGTTATAAGTTAAACGTTGTACGTTATACGTTATACGTTATACGTTATACGTTATACGTTATACGTTATACGTTATACGTTATACGTTATACGTTATACGTTATACGATATACGTAATATGTAATACGTCATACGTTTTACGTTAATCGTTATACGTTATACGTTATACGTTATACGCTATACGTTATACGTTATACGTTATACGTTATACGTTATACGTTATACGTTATACGTTATACGTTATACGTTATACGTTATACGTTATACGTTATACGTTATACGTTATACGTTATACGTTATACGTTATACGTTATACGTTATACGTTATACGTTATACGTTATACGTTATACGTTATACGTTATACGTTATACGTTATACGTTATACGTTATACGTTATACCTTATACGTTATACGTTATGCGTTATAGGATATACGTTATACGTTATACGTTGTACGTTATACGTTATACGTTGTACGTTATACGTTCTACGTTCTACGTTATACGTTAAACGTTGTACGTTATACGTTATACGTCATACGTTATACGTTATACGTTATACGTTATACGTTATACGTTCTACGTTATACGTTATACGTTAAACGTTGTACGTTATACGTTATACGTTATACGTTATACGTTTTACGTTATACGTTATGCGTTATACGTTATACGTTATACGTTATATGTTATACGTTATACGTTATACGTTATACGTTATACGTTATACGATATACGTAATATGTAATACGTCATACGTTTTACGTTAATCGTTATACGTTATACGTTATACGTTATACGCTATACGTTATACGTTATACGTTATACGTTATACGTTATACGTTATACGTTATACGTTATGCGTTATACGTTATACGTTATACGTTATACGTTATACGTTATACGTTGTACGTTATACGTTATACGTTATACGTTATACGTTAGACGTTGTACGTTATACGTTATACGTTATACGTTATACGCTATACGTTATACGTTATACGTTATACGTTATACGTTATACGTTATACGTTATACGTTACACGTTATACGTTATACGTTATACGTTATACGTTATACGTTATACGTTATACGTTATACGTTATACGTTATACGTTATACGTTATACGTTATACGTTATACGTTATGCGTTATAGGATATACGTTATACGTTATACGTTGTACGTTATACGTTATACGTTATATGTTATACGTCATGCGATATACGTTATACGTTATTCGTTACACGGTATACGTTAAACGTTGTACGTTATACGTTATACCTTATACGTTATACGTTATACGTTGTACGGTATACGTTATACGTTATACGTTATACGCTATACGTTATACGTTAAACGTTGTACGTTATACGTTATACGTCATACGTTATACGTTATACGTTATACGTTATACGTTCTACGTTATACGTTATACGTTAAACGTTGTACGTTATACGTTATACGTTATGCGTTATACGTTATACGTTATACGTTATACGTTATACGTTATACGTTATACCTTATACGTTATACGTTATACGTTATACGTTATACGTTATACGTTATACATTATACGTTGTACGTTGAACGTTGTACGTTATACGTTATACGTTATACGTTATTCGTTATACGTTATACGTTATACGTTATACGTTATACGTTATACGTTATACGTTATACGTTATACGTTATACGTTATACGACATACGTTATACGTTATACGTTATACGTTAAACGTTATACGTTATACGTTATACGTTATACGTTATACGTTATACGTTATACGTTATACGTTATACGTTATGCGTTATAGGATATACGTTATACGTTATACGTTGTACGTTATACGTTATACGTTGTACGTTATACGTTCTACGTTATACGTTATACGTTAAACGTTGTACGTTATACGTTATACGTCATACGTTATACGTTATACGTTATACGTTATACGTTCTACGTTCTACGTTATACGTTAAACGTTGTACGTTATACGTTATACGTTATACGTTATACGTTATACGTTATACGTTATACGTTATACGTTATACGTTATACGTTATACCTTATACGTTATACGTTATACGTTATACGTTATACATTATACGTTGTACGTTGAACGTTGTACGTTATACGTTATACGTTATACGTTATACGTTATACGTTATACGTTATACGTTATACGTTATACGTTATACGTTATACGTTATACGTTATACGTTATACGTTATACGTTATACGTTATACGTTATAAGTTATACGTTATACGTTATACGTTATACGTTATTCGTTATACGTTAGACGCTGTACGTTATACGTTATACGTTATACGTTATACGTTATACGTTATACGTTATACGTTATACGTTATACGTTATACGTTATACGTTATGCGTTATAGGATATACGTTATACGTTATACGTTGTACGTTATACGTTATACGTTGTACGTTATACGTTCTACGTTATACGTTATACGTTATACGTTGTACGTTATACGTTATACGTCATCCGTTATACGTTATACGTTATACGTTATACGTTATAAGTTATACGTTATACGTTATACGTTACACGTTATACGTTATACGTTATACGTTATACGTTATACGTTATACGTTATACGTTATACGTTATACGTTATACGCTATACGTTATACGTTATACGTTATACGTTATACGTTATGCGTTATAGGATATACGTTATACGTTATAAGTTGTACGTTATACGTTATACGTTGTAAGTTATACGTTATACGTTATACGTTATACGTTAGACGCTATACGTTATACGTTATACGTTATACGTTATACGTTATACGTTATACGTTATACGTTATACGTTATGCGTTATACGTTACACGTTATACGTTATACGTTATACGGTATACGTTATGCGTTATACGCTATACGTTATGCGTTATAGGACATACGTTATGCGTTATAGGATATACGTTATACGTTATACGTTATACGTTATACGACATACGTTATACGTTATACGTTATACGTTATACGTTATACGTTATACGTTATACGTTATACGTTATACGTTATACGTTATACGTTATACGTTATACGTTATACGTCATACGTTATACGTTATGCGTTATAGGATATAGGTTATAGGATATACGTTGTACGCTATACGTTATACGTTGTACGTTATACGTTCTACGTTATACGTTATACGTTATACGTTATAAGTTATACGTTATACGTTATACGTTATACGTTATACGTTATACGTTAGACGCTATACGTTATACGTTATACGTTATACGTTATACGTTATACGTTATACGTTATACGTTATACGTTATACGTTATACGTTATACGTTATACGTTATACATTATACGTTATACGTTATACGTTATGCGTTATAGGATATACGTTATACGTTATACGTTGTACGTTATACGTTATACGTTATGCGTTATACGTCATGCGATATACGTTATACGTTATACGTTATACGTTATACGCTATACATTATACGTTATACGTTATACGATATACGTTATACGTTATACGATATACGTTATACGTTATACGTTATACGTTATACGTTATACATTATACGTTATACGTTATACGTTATACGTTATACGTTATACGTTATACGTTATACGTTATACGTTATACGACATACGTTATACGTTATACGTTATACGTTATAGGTTATACGTTATACGTTATACGTTATACGTTATACGTTATACGTTATACGTTGTACGTTATGCGTTATAGGATATACGTTATACGTTATACGTTGTACGTTATACGTTATACGTTGTACGTTATACGTTCTACGTTATACGTTATACGTTAAACGTTGTACGTTATACGTTATACGTCATACGTTATATGTTATACGTTATACGTTATACGTTATACGTTATGCGTTATACGTTATGCGTTATACGTTATACGTTATACGTTATACGTTATACGTTATACGTTATACGTTATACGTTATACGTTATACGTTATACGTTATACGTTATACGTTATACGTTATGCGTTATACGTTATGCGTTATACGTTATACGTTATACGTTATACGTTATACGTTATACGTTATACGTTATACGTTATACGTTGTACGTTATACGTTATACGTTATGCGTTATACGTCATGCGATATACGTTATACGTTATACGTTATACGTTATACGTTATACGTTATACGTTATACGTTATACGTTATACGTTATACGTTATACGTTATACATTATACGTTATACGTTATACGTTATGCGTTATAGGATATACGTTATACGTTATACGTTGTACGTTATACGTTATACGTTATGCGTTATACGTCATGCGATATACGTTATACGTTATACGTTATACGTTATACGCTATACATTATACGTTATACGTTATACGATATACGTTATACGTTATACGATATACGTTATACGTTATACGTTATACGTTATACGTTATACATTATACGTTATACGTTATACGTTATACGTTATACGTTATACGTTATACGTTATACGTTATACGTTATACGACATACGTTATACGTTATACGTTATACGTTATAGGTTATACGTTATACGTTATACGTTATACGTTATACGTTATACGTTGTACGTTATGCGTTATAGGATATACGTTATACGTTATACGTTGTACGTTATACGTTATACGTTGTACGTTATACGTTCTACGTTATACGTTATACGTTAAACGTTGTACGTTATACGTTATACGTCATACGTTATATGTTATACGTTATACGTTATACGTTCTACGTTATACGTTATACGTTAAACGTTGTACGTTATACGTTATACGTTATACGTTATACGTTATACGTTATACGTTATACGTTATACGTTATACGTTATGCGTTATACGTTATGCGTTATACGTTATACGTTATACGTTATACGTTATACGTTATACGTTATACGTTATACGTTATACGTTATACGTTATACGTTATACGTTATACGTTATACGTCATACGTTATACGTTATGCGTTATAGGATATAGGTTATAGGATATACGTTGTACGCTATACGATATACGTCGTACGTTATACGTTCTACGTTCTACGTTATACGTTATACGTTATACGTTATAAGTTATACGTTATACGTTATACGTTATACGTTAGACGCTATACGTTATACGTTATACGTTATACGTTAAACGATGTACGTTATACGTTATACGTTATACGTCATACGTTATACGTTATACGTTATACGTTGTACGTTATACGTTCTACGTTATACGTTATACGTTAAACGTTGTACGTTATACGTTATACGTCATACGTTATACGTTATACGTTATACGTTATACGTTCTACGTTATACGTTATACGTTAAACGTTGTACGTTATACGTTATACGTTATACGTTATACGTTTTACGTTATACGTTATGCGTTATACGTTATACGTTATACGTTATACGTTATACGTTATACGTTATACGTTATACGTTATACGTTATACGTTATACGTTATACGTTATACGTTAAACGTTGTACGTTATACGTTATACGTCATACGTTATACGTTATACGTTACACGTTATACGTTCTACGTTATACGTTATACGTTAAACGTTGTACGTTATACGTTATACGTTATACGTTATACGTTATACGTCATACGTTATACGTTATGCGTTATAGGATATAGGTTATAGGATATACGTTGTACGCTATACGATATACGTCGTACGTTATACGTTCTACGTTCTACGTTATACGTTATACGTTATACGTTATAAGTTATACGTTATACGTTATACGTTATACGTTAGACGCTATACGTTATACGTTATACGTTATACGTTAAACGATGTACGTTGTACGTTATACGTTATACGTTATACGTTATACGCTATACGTTATACGTTATACGTTATACGTTATACGTTATACGTTATACGTTATACGTTATACGTTATACGTTATACGTTATACGTTATACGTTATACGTTATACGTTACACGTTATACGTTATACGTTATACGTTATACGTTATACGTTATACGTTATACGTTATACGTTATACGTTATACGTTATACGTTATACATTATACGTTATACGTTATACGTTATGCGTTATAGGATATACGTTATACGTTATACGTTGTACGTTATACGTTATACGTTATGCGTTATACGTCATGCGATATACGTTATACGTTATACGTTATACGTTATACGCTATACATTATACGTTATACGTTATACGATATACGTTATACGTTATACGTTATGCGTTATACGTTATGCGTTATACGTTATACGTTATACGTTATACGTTATACGTTATACGTTATACGTTATACGTTATACGTTATACGTTATACATTATACGTTATACGTTATACGTTATACGTTATACGTTATACGTTATACGTTATACGCTATACATTATACGTTATACGTTATACGATATACGTTATACGTTATACGATATACGTTATACGTTATACGTTATACGTTATACGTTATACATTATACGTTATACGTTATACGTTATACGTTATACGTTATACGTTATACGTTATACGTTATACGTTATACGACATACGTTATACGTTATACGTTATACGTTATAGGTTATACGTTATACGTTATACGTTATACGTTATACGTTATACGTTATACGTTGTACGTTATACGTTATACGTTCTACGTTATACGTTCTACGTTATACGTTATACGTTAAACGTTGTACGTTATACGTTATACGTTATACGTTATACGTTATACGTTATACGTTATACGTTATACGTTATACGTTATGCGTTATACGTTATGCGTTATACGTTATACGTTATACGTTATACGTTATACGTTATACGTTATACGTTATACGTTATACGTTATACGTTATACGTTATACGTTATACGTTATACGTTATACGTTATACGTTATACGTTATACGTCATACGTTATACGTTATGCGTTATAGGATATAGGTTATAGGATATACGTTGTACGCTATACGATATACGTCGTACGTTATACGTTCTACGTTATACGTTATACGTTATACGTTATACATTATACGTTATACGTTATACGTTATACGTTATACGTTATACGTTATACATTATACGTTATACGTTATACGTTATACGTTATACGTTATACGTTATACGTTATACGTTATACGTTATACGACATACGTTATACGTTATACGTTATACGTTATACGTTATACGTTGTACGTTATGCGTTATAGGATATACGTTATACGTTATGCGTTGTACGTTATACGTTATACGTTGTACGTTATACGTTCTACGTTATACGTTCTACGTTATACGTTATACGTTAAACGTTGTACGTTATACGTTATACGTTATACGTTATACGTTATACGTTATACGTTATACGTTATACGTTATACGTTATGCGTTATACGTTATGCGTTATACGTTATACGTTATACGTTATACGTTATACGTTATACGTTATACGTTATACGTTATACGTTATACGTTATACGTTATACGTTATACGTCATACGTTATACGTTATGCGTTATAGGATATAGGTTATAGGATATACGTTGTACGCTATACGGTATACGTCGTACGTTATACGTTCTACGTTCTACGTTATACGTTATACGTTATACGTTATAAGTTATACGTTATACGTTATACGTTATACGTTAGACGCTATACGTTATACGTTATACGTTATACGTTAAACGATGTACGTTATACGTTATACGTTATACGTCATACGTTATACGTTATACGTTATACGTTGTACGTTATACGTTCTACGTTATACGTTATACGTTAAACGTTGTACGTTATACGTTATACGTCATACGTTATACGTTATACGTTATACGTTATACGTTCTACGTTATACGTTATACGTTAAACGTTGTACGTTATACGTTATACGTTATACGTTATACGTTTTACGTTATACGTTATGCGTTATACGTTATACGTTATACGTTATACGTTATACGTTATACGTTATACGTTATACGTTATACGTTATACGTTATACGATATACGTAATATGTAATACGTCATACGTTTTACGTTAATCGTTATACGTTATACGTTATACGCTATACGTTATACGTTATACGTTATACGTTATACGTTATACGTTATACGTTATGCGTTATACGTTATACGTTATACGTTATACGTTATACGTTATACGTTGTACGTTATACGTTATACGTTATACGTTATACGTTAGACGTTGTACGATATACGTTATACGTTATACGTTATACGCTATACGTTATGCGTTATAGGATATACGTTATACGTTATACGTTGTACGTTATACGTTATACGTTATGCGTTATACGTCATGCGATATACGTTATACGTTATACGTTATACGTTATACGCTATACATTATACGTTATACGTTATACGATATACGTTATACGTTATACGTTATGCGTTATACGTTATGCGTTATACGTTATACGTTATACGTTATACGTTATACGTTATACGTTATACGTTATACGTTATACGTTATACGTTATACATTATACGTTATACGTTATACGTTATACGTTATACGTTATACGTTATACGTTATACGCTATACATTATACGTTATACGTTATACGATATACGTTATACGTTATACGATATACGTTATACGTTATACGTTATACGTTATACGTTATACATTATACGTTATACGTTATACGTTATACGTTATACGTTATACGTTATACGTTATACGTTATACGTTATACGACATACGTTATACGTTATACGTTATACGTTATAGGTTATACGTTATACGTTATACGTTATACGTTATACGTTATACGTTATACGTTGTACGTTATACGTTATACGTTGTACGTTATACGTTCTACGTTATACGTTCTACGTTATACGTTATACGTTAAACGTTGTACGTTATACGTTATACGTTATACGTTATACGTTATACGTTATACGTTATACGTTATACGTTATACGTTATGCGTTATACGTTATGCGTTATACGTTATACGTTATACGTTATACGTTATACGTTATACGTTATACGTTATACGTTATACGTTATACGTTATACGTTATACGTTATACGTTATACGTTATACGTTATACGTTATACGTTATACGTCATACGTTATACGTTATGCGTTATAGGATATAGGTTATAGGATATACGTTGTACGCTATACGATATACGTCGTACGTTATACGTTCTACGTTATACGTTATACGTTATACGTTATACATTATACGTTATACTTTATACGTTATACGTTATACGTTATACGTTATACATTATACGTTATACGTTATACGTTATACGTTATACGTTATACGTTATACGTTATACGTTATACGTTATACGACATACGTTATACGTTATACGTTATACGTTATACGTTATACGTTGTACGTTATGCGTTATAGGATATACGTTATACGTTATGCGTTGTACGTTATACGTTATACGTTGTACGTTATACGTTCTACGTTATACGTTCTACGTTATACGTTATACGTTAAACGTTGTACGTTATACGTTATACGTTATACGTTATACGTTATACGTTATACGTTATACGTTATACGTTATACGTTATGCGTTATACGTTATGCGTTATACGTTATACGTTATACGTTATACGTTATACGTTATACGTTATACGTTATACGTTATACGTTATACGTTATACGTTATACGTTATACGTTATACGTCATACGTTATACGTTATGCGTTATAGGATATAGGTTATAGGATATACGTTGTACGCTATACGATATACGTCGTACGTTATACGTTCTACGTTCTACGTTATACGTTATACGTTATACGTTATAAGTTATACGTTATACGTTATACGTTATACGTTAGACGCTATACGTTATACGTTATACGTTATACGTTAAACGATGTACGTTATACGTTATACGTTATACGTCATACGTTATACGTTATACGTTATACGTTGTACGTTATACGTTCTACGTTATACGTTATACGTTAAACGTTGTACGTTATACGTTATACGTCATACGTTATACGTTATACGTTATACGTTATACGTTCTACGTTATACGTTATACGTTAAACGTTGTACGTTATACGTTATACGTTATACGTTATACGTTTTACGTTATACGTTATGCGTTATACGTTATACGTTATACGTTATACGTTATACGTTATACGTTATACGTTATACGTTATACGTTATACGTTATACGATATACGTAATATGTAATACGTCATACGTTTTACGTTAATCGTTATACGTTATACGTTATACGCTATACGTTATACGTTATACGTTATACGTTATACGTTATACGTTATACGTTATGCGTTATACGTTATACGTTATACGTTATACGTTATACGTTATACGTTGTACGTTATACGTTATACGTTATACGTTATACGTTAGACGTTGTACGATATACGTTATACGTTATACGTTATACGCTATACGTTATACGTTATACGTTATACGTTATACGTTATACGTTATACGTTATACGTTATACGTTATACGTTATACGTTATACGTTATACGTTATACGTTATACGTTACACGTTATACGTTATACGTTATACGTTATACGTTATACGTTATACGTTATACGTTATACGTTATACGTTATACGTTATACGTTATACGTTATGCGTTATAGGATATACGTTATACGTTATACGTTGTACGTTATACGTTATACGTTATATGTTATACGTCATGCGATATACGTTATACGTTATTCGTTATACGGTATACGTTAAACGTTGTACGTTATACGTTATACGTTATACGTTATACGTTATACGTTGTACGGTATACGTTATACGTTATACGTTATACGCTATACGTTATACGTTAAACGTTGTACGTTATACGTTATACGTCATACGTTATACGTTATACGTTATACGTTATACGTTCTACGTTATACGTTATACGTTAAACGTTGTACGTTATACGTTATACGTTATACGTTATACGTTATACGTTATACGTTATACGTTATACGTTTACGTTATACCTTATACGTTATACGTTATACGTTATACGTTATACATTATACGTTGTACGTTGAACGTTGTACGTTATACGTTATACGTTATACGTTATACGTTATACGTTATACGTTATACGTTATACGTTATACGTTATACGTTATACGTTATACGTTATACGTTATACGTTATACGACATACGTTATACGTTATACGTTATACGTTATACGTTATACGTTATACGTTATACATTATACGTTATACGTTATACGTTATGCGTTATAGGATATACGTTATACGTTATACGTTGTACGTTATACGTTATACGTTGTACGTTATACGTTCTACGTTATACGTTATACGTTAAACGTTGTACATTATACGTTATACGTCATACGTTATACGTTATACGTTATGCGTTATAGGATATACGTTATACGTTATACGTTGTACGTTATACGTTATACGTTGTACGTTATACGTTCTACGTTATACGTTATACGTTATACGTTATACGTTATACGTTATACGTTATACATTATACGTTATACGTTATACATTATACGTTATACGTTATACATTATGCGTTATAGGATATACCTCATACGTTATACGTTGTACGTTATACGTTATACGTTATGCGTTATACGTCATGCGATATACGTTATACGTTATACGTTATACGTTATACGTTATACATTATACGTTATACGTTATACGTTATACGTTATACGTTATACGTTATACGTTATACGTTATACGTTATACGTTATACGTTATACGTTATACGTTATACGTTATACATTATACGTTATACATTATACGTTATACGTTATACGTTATACG
Source organism: Ptiloglossa arizonensis (assembly GCF_051014685.1). Classification (NCBI taxonomy): domain Eukaryota; kingdom Metazoa; phylum Arthropoda; class Insecta; order Hymenoptera; family Colletidae; genus Ptiloglossa; species Ptiloglossa arizonensis. The sequence goes on from NW_027479108.1 coordinate 201,725, forward strand.
TTATGCGTTATAGGATATACGTTATACGTTATACGTTGTACGTTATACGTTATACGTTGTACGTTATACGTTATACGTTATACGTTATACGTTAAACGTTGTACGTTATACGTTATACGTCATACGTTATACGTTATACGTTATACGTTATACGTTCTACGTTATGCGTTATACGTTAAACGTTGTACGTTATACGTTATACGTTATACGTTATACGTTATACGTTATACGTTATACGTTATACGTTATACGTTATACGTTATACGTTATACCTTATATCGTTATACGTTATACGTTATACGTTATACATTATACGTTGTACGTTGAACGTTGTACGTTATACGTTATACGTTATACGTTATACGTTATACGTTATACGTTATACGTTATACGTTATACGTTATACGTTATACGTTATACGTTATACGTTATACGTTATACGTTATGCGTTATAAGTTATACGTTATACGTTATACGTTATACGTTATTCGTTATACGTTAGACGCTGTACGTTATACGTTATACGTTATACGTTATACGTTATACGTTATACGTTATACGTTATACGTTATACGTTATACGTTATACGTTATACGTTATACGTTATACGTTATACGTTATACATTATACGTTATACGTTATACGTTATGCGTTATAGGATATACCTCATACGTTATACGTTGTACGTTATACGTTATACGTTATGCGTTATACGTCATGCGATATACGTTATACGTTATACGTTACACGTTATACGTTATACATTATACGTTATACGTTATACGTTATACGTTATACGTTATACGTTATACGTTATACGTTATACGTTATACGTTATACGTTATACGTTACACGTTATACGTTATACGTTATACGTTATACGTTATACGTTATACGTTATACGTTATACGTTATACGTTATACGTTATACGTTACACGTTATACGTTATACGTTATACGTTATACGTTATACGTTATACGTTATACGTTATACGTTATACGTTATACGTTATACGTTATACGTTATACGTTATGCGTTATAGGATATACGTTATACGTTATACGTTGTACGTTATACGTTATACGTTATATGTTATACGTCATGCGATATACGTTATACGTTATTCGTTATACGGTATACGTTAAACGTTGTACGTTATACGTTATACGTTATACGTTATACGTTATACGTTGTACGGTATACGTTATACGTTATACGTTATACGCTATACGTTATACGTTAAACGTTGTACGTTATACGTTATACGTCATACGTTATACGTTATACGTTATACGTTATACGTTCTACGTTATACGTTATACGTTAAACGTTGTACGTTATACGTTATACGTTATACGTTATACGTTATACGTTATACGTTATACGTTATACGTTTACGTTATACCTTATACGTTATACGTTATACGTTATACGTTATACATTATACGTTGTACGTTGAACGTTGTACGTTATACGTTATACGTTATACGTTATACGTTATACGTTATACGTTATACGTTATACGTTATACGTTATACGTTATACGTTATACGTTATACGTTATACGTTATACGACATACGTTATACGTTATACGTTATACGTTATACGTTATACGTTATACGTTATACATTATACGTTATACGTTATACGTTATGCGTTATAGGATATACGTTATACGTTATACGTTGTACGTTATACGTTATACGTTGTACGTTATACGTTCTACGTTATACGTTATACGTTAAACGTTGTACATTATACGTTATACGTCATACGTTATACGTTATACGTTATGCGTTATAGGATATACGTTATACGTTATACGTTGTACGTTATACGTTATACGTTGTACGTTATACGTTCTACGTTATACGTTATACGTTATACGTTATACGTTATACGTTATACGTTATACATTATACGTTATACGTTATACATTATACGTTATACGTTATACATTATGCGTTATAGGATATACCTCATACGTTATACGTTGTACGTTGTACGTTATACGTTATGCGTTATACGTCATGCGATATACGTTATACGTTATACGTTATACGTTATACGTTATACATTATACGTTATACGTTATACGTTATACGTTATACGTTATACGTTATACGTTATACGTTATACGTTATACGTTATACGTTATACGTTATACGTTATACATTATACGTTATACATTATACGTTATACGTTATACGTTATACGTTATGCGTTATAGGATATACGTTATACGTTATACGTTGTACGTTATACGTTATACGTTGTACGTTATACGTTATACGTTATACGTTATACGTTAAACGTTGTACGTTATACGTTATACGTCATACGTTATACGTTATACGTTATACGTTATACGTTCTACGTTATGCGTTATACGTTAAACGTTGTACGTTATACGTTATACGTTATACGTTATACGTTATACGTTATACGTTATACGTTATACGTTATACGTTATACGTTATACGTTATACCTTATACGTTATACGTTATACGTTATACGTTATACATTATACGTTGTACGTTGAACGTTGTACGTTATACGTTATACGTTATACGTTATACGTTATACGTTATACGTTATACGTTATACGTTATACGTTATACGTTATACGTTATACGTTATACGTTATACGTTATACGTTATACGTTATGCGTTATAAGTTATACGTTATACGTTATACGTTATACGTTATTCGTTATACGTTAGACGCTGTACGTTATACGTTATACGTTATACGTTATACGTTATACGTTATACGTTATACGTTATACGTTATACGTTATACGTTATACGTTATACGTTATACGTTATACGTTATACGTTATACATTATACGTTATACGTTATACGTTATGCGTTATAGGATATACCTCATACGTTATACGTTGTACGTTATACGTTATACGTTATGCGTTATACGTCATGCGATATACGTTATACGTTATACGTTACACGTTATACGTTATACATTATACGTTATACGTTATACGTTATACGTTATACGTTATACGTTATACGTTATACGTTATACGTTATACGTTATACGTTATACGTTATACGTTATACGTTATACGTTATACGTTATACGTTATGCGTTATAGGATATACGTTATACGTTATACGTTGTACGTTATACGTTATACGTTGTACGTTATACGTTCTACGTTATACGTTATACGTTATACGTTGTACGTTATACGTTATACGTCATCCGTTATACGTTATACGTTATACGTTATACGTTCTACGTTATACGTTATACGTTAAACGTTGTACGTTATACGTTATACGTTATACGTTATACGTTATACGTTATACGTTATGCGTTATACGTTATACGTTATACGTTATACGTTATACGTTATACGTTATACGTTATACGTTATACGTTATACGTTATACGTTATACGTTATACGTTATACGTTATACGACATACGTTATACGTTATACGTTATACGTTATACGTTATACGTTATACGTTATACGTTATACGTTATACGTTATGCGTTATAGGATATACGTTATACGTTATACGTTGTACGTTATACGTTATACGTTGTACGTTATACGTTCTACGTTATACGTTATACGTTATACGTTGTACGTTATACGTTATACGTCATCCGTTATACGTTATACGTTATACGTTATACGTTCTACGTTATACGTTATACGTTAAACGTTGTACGTTATACGTTATACGTTATACGTTATACGTTATACGTTATACGTTATGCGTTATACGTTATACGTTATACGTTATACGTTATACGTTATACGTTATACGTTATACGTTATACGTTATACATTATACGTTATACGTTATACGTTATACGTTATACGTTATACGTTGTACGGTATACGTTATACATTATACGTTATACGCTATACGTTATACGTTATACGTTATACGTTATACGTTATACGTTATACGTTGTACGGTATACGTTATACATTATACGTTATACGCTATACGTTATACGTTATACGTTATACGTTATACGTTATACGTTATACGTTATACGTTATACGTTATACGTTATACGTTATACGTTATACGTTATTCGTTATACGTTATACGTTATACATTATACGTTATACGTTATACGTTATACGTTATACGTTATACGTTATACGTTATTCGTTATACGTTATACGTTATACGTTGTACGTTATACGTTATACGTCATCCGTTATACGTTATACGTTATACGTTATACGTTCTACGTTATACGTTATACGTTAAACGTTGTACGTTATACGTTATACGTTATACGTTATACGATATACGTTATACGTTATGCGTTATACGTTATACGTTATACGTTATACGTTATACGTTATACGTTATACGTTATACGTTATAGGTTATACGTTATACATTATACGTTATACGTTATACGTTATGCGTTATAGGATATACCTCATACGTTATACGTTGTACGTTATACGTTATACGTTATGCGTTATACGTCATGCGATATACGTTATACGTTATACGATATACGTTATACGTTATACATTATACGTTATACGTTATACGTTATACGTTATACGTTATACGTTATACGTTATACGTTATACGTTATACGTTATACGTTATACATTATACGTTATACGTTATACGTTATACGTTATACGTTATACGTTATACTATATACGACATACGTTATACGTTATACATTATACGTTATACGTTATACGTTATACGTTATAAGTTATACGTTATACGTTATACGTTATACGTTATACGTTATACGTTATTCGTTATACGTTATACGTTATACATTATACGTTATACGTTATACGTTATACGTTATGCGTTATAGGATACACGTTATACGTTATACGTTGTACGTTATACGTTATACGTTGTACGTTATACGTTCTACGTTATACGTTATACGTTATACGTTGTACGTTATACGTTATACGTTGTACGTTATACGTTATACGTTATATGTTATACGTCATGCGATATACGTTATACGTTATTCGTTATACGTTATACGTTATACGTTGTACGTTATGCGTTATACGTCATGCGATATACGATATACGTTATACGTTATACGTTATACGTTATACGTTATACATTATACGTTATACGTTATACGTTATAAGTTATACGTTATACCTTATACGTTATACGTTATACGTTATACGTTATACGTTATACGTTATACGTTATACGTTATGCGTTATAGGATACACGTTATACGTTATACGTTGTACGTTATACGTTATACGTTGTACGTTATACGTTCTACGTTATACGTTATACGTTATACGTTGTACGTTATACGTTATACGTTGTACGTTATACGTTATACGTTATATGTTATACGTCATGCGATATACGTTATACGTTATTCGTTATACGTTATACGTTATACGTTGTACGTTATGCGTTATACGTCATGCGATATACGATATACGTTATACGTTATACGTTATACGTTATACGTTATACATTATACGTTATACGTTATACGTTATACGTTATACGTTATACTATATACGACATACGTTATACGTTATACGTTATACGTTATACGTTATACGTTATACGTTATAAGTTATACGTTATACGTTATACGTTATACGTTATTCGTTATACGTTAGACGCTGTACGTTATACGTTATACGTTATACGTTATACGTTATACGTTATACGTTATACGTTATACGTTATACGTTATACGTTATACGTTATACGTTATACGTTATACGTTATACGTTATACGTTATACGTTATACGTTATACGTTATGCGTTATAGGATATACGTTATACGTTATACGTTGTACGTTATACGTTATACGTTATATGTTATACGTCATGCGATATACGTTATACGTTATTCGTTATACGTTATACGTTATACGTTATACGTTATGCGTTATACGTCATGCGATATACGTTATACGTCATACGTTATACGTTATACGTTATACGTTATACATTATACGTTATACGTTATACGTTATAAGTTATACGTTATACCTTATACGTTATACGTTATACGTTATACGTTATACGTTATACGTTATACGTTATACGTTATACGTTATACGTTATTCGTTATACGTTATACGACATACGTTATACGTTATACGTTATACGTTATACGTTGTACGTTATACGTTATACGTTGTACGTTATACGTCCTACGTTATACGTTATACGTTATACGTTGTACGTTATACGTTATACGTCATCCGTTATACGTTATACGTTATACGTTATACGTTCTACGTTATACGTTATACGTTAAACGTTGTACGTTATACGTTATACGTTATACGTTATACGTTATACGTTATACGTTATGCGTTATACGTTATACGCTGTACGTTATACGTTATGCGTTATGCGTTATACGTCATGCGATATACGTTATACGTTATACGTTATACGTTATACGTTATACATTATACGTTATACGTTATACGTTATACGTTATACGTTATACGTTATACGTTATACGTTATACGTTATACGTTATACGTTATACATTATACGTTATACGTTATACGTTATACGTTATACGTTATACGTTATACTATATACGACATACGTTATACGTTATACGTTATACGTTATACGTTATACGTTATACGTTATACGTTATACGTTATACGTTATACGTTATACGTTATACGTTATACGTTATACGTTATACGTTATACGTTATACGTTATGGGTTATAGGATATACGTTATACGTTATACGTTGGACGTTATACGTTATACGTTGTACGTTATACGTTCTACGTTATACGTTATACGTTAAACGTTGTACGTTACACGTTATACGTCATCCGTTATACGTTATACGTTATACGTTATACGTTCTACGTTATACGTTATACGTTAAACGTTGTACGTTATACGTTATACGTTATACGTTATACGTTATACGTTATACGTTATACGTTATGCGTTATACGTTATACGTTATACGTTATACGTTCTACGTTATACGTTATACGTTAAACGTTGTACGTTATACGTTATACGTCATCCGTTATACGTTATACGTTATACGTTATACGTTCTACGTTATACGTTATACGTTATACGTTATACTATATACGACATACGTTATACGTTATACATTATACGTTATACGTTATACGTTATACGTTATACGTTATAAGTTATACGTTATACGTTATACGTTATACGTTATACGTTATACGTTATACGTTATACGTTATACGTTCTACGTTATACGTTATACGTTAAACGTTGTACGTTATACGTTATACGTTATACGTTATACGTTATACGTTATACGTTATACGTTATGCGTTATACGTTATACGTTATACGTTATACGTTCTACGTTATACGTTATACGTTAAACGTTGTACGTTATACGTTATACGTTATACGTTATACGTTATACGTTATACGTTATGCGTTATACGTTATACGTTATACGTTATACGTTATACGTTATACGTTATACGTTATACGTTATACGTTATACGTTATACGATATACGTAATATGTAATACGTCATACGTTTTACGTTAATCGTTATACGTTATACGTTATACGCTATACGTTATACGTTATACGTTATTCGTTATACGTTATACGTTATACGTTATACGTTATACGTTATACGTTGTACGTTATACGTTGTACGTTATACGTTATACGTTATACGTTATACGTTAGACGTTGTACGTTATACGTTATACGTTATACGTTATACGTTATACGTTATACGTTATACGTTATACGTTATACGTTATACGTTATACGTTATACGTTATATGTTATTCGTTATACGTTATACGTTATACATTATACGTTATACGTTATACGTTATACGTTATACGTTATACGTTATACGTTATACGTTATACGTTATACGTTATACGTTATACATTATACGTTATACGTTATACGTTATACGTTATACGTTATACGTTATACTATATACGACATACGTTATACGTTATACGTTATACGTTATACGTTATACGTTATACGTTATACGTTATACGTTATACGTTATACGTTATACGTTATACGTTATACGTTATACTATATACGACATACGTTATACGTTATACGTTATACGTTATACGTTATACGTTATACGTTATACGTTATACGTTATACGTTATACGTTATACGTTATACGTTATCCGTTATAGGATATACGTTATACGTTATACGTTGTACGTTATACGTTATACGTTGTACGTTATACGTTCTACGTTATACGTTATACGTTATACGTTGTACGTTATACGTTATACGTCATCCGTTATACGTTATACGTTATACGTTATACGTTCTACGTTATACGTTATACGTTAAACGTTGTACGTTATACGTTATACGTTATACGTTATACGTTATACGTTATACGTTATACGTTATACGTTATACGTTATACCTTATACGTTATACGTTATACGTTATACGTTATACATTATACGTTGTACGTTGAACGTTGTACGTTATACGTTATACGATATACGTTATACGTTATACGTTATGCGTTATACGTTAAACGCTATACGTTATACGTTATACGTTATACGTTATACGTTATACGTTATACGTTATACGTTATACGTTATACGTTATACGTTGTACGTTATACGTTATACGTTATACGTTATACGTTATACGTTATACGTTATACATTATACGTTATACGTTATACGTTATACGTTATACGTTATACGTTATACTATATACGACATACGTTATACGTTATACGTTATACGTTATACGTTATACGTTATACGTTATAAGTTATACGTTATACGTTATACGTTATACGTTATTCGTTATACGTTAGACGCTGTACGTTATACGTTATACGTTATACGTTATACGTTATACGTTATACGTTATACGTTACACGTTATACGTTATACGTTATACGTTATACGTTATACGTTATACGTTATACGTTATACGTTATACGTTATACGTTATACGTTATGCGTTATAAGATATACGTTATACGTTATACGTTGTACGTTATACGTTATGCGTTATGCGTTATACGTCATGCGATATACGTTATACGTTATACGTTATACGTTATACGTTATACGTTATACGTTATACGTTATACGTTATACGTTATACGTTATACGTTATACGTTATACGTTATACGTTATACGTTATGCGTTATAGGATATACGTTATACGTTATACGTTGTACGTTATACGTTATACGTTGTACGTTATACGTTCTACGTTATACGTTATACGTTATACGTTGTACGTTATACGTTATACGTCATCCGTTATACGTTATACGTTATACGTTATACGTTCTACGTTATACGTTATACGTTAAAAGTTGTACGTTATACGTTATACGTTATACGTTATACGTTATACGTTATACGTTATACGTTATACGTTATACGTTATACCTTATACGTTATACGTTATACGTTATACGTTATACATTATACGTTGTACGTTGAACGTTGTACGTTATACGTTATACGTTATACGTTATACGTTATACGTTATGCGTTATACGTTATACGTTATACGTTATACGTTCTACGTTATACGTTATACGTTAAACGTTGTACGTTATACGTTATACGTTATACGTTATACGTTATACGTTATACGTTATGCGTTATACGTTATACGTTATACGTTATACGTTATACGTTATACGTTATACGTTATACGTTATACGTTATACGTTATACGTTATACGTTATACGATATACGTAATATGTAATACGTCATACGTTTTACGTTAATCGTTATACGTTATACGTTATACGCTATACGTTATACGTTATACGTTATACGTTATACGTTATACGTTATACGTTATACGTTATACGTTATACGTTATACGTTATACGTTATACGTTATACGTTATACGTTATACGTTATACGTTGTACGTTATACGTTATACGTTATACGTTATACGTTAGACGTTGTACGTTATACGTTATACGTTATACGTTATACGCTATACGTTATACGTTATACGTTATACGTTATACGTTATACGTTATACGTTATTCGTTATACGTTATACGTTATACATTATACGTTATACGTTATACGTTATACGTTATACGTTATACGTTATACGTTATACGTTATACGTTATACGTTATACGTTATACGTTATACGTTATACGTTATACGTTATACATTATACGTTATACGTTATACGTTATATGTTATACGTTATACGTTATACGTTATACTATATACGACATACGTTATACGTTATACGTTATACGTTATACGTTATACGTTATACGTTATACGTTATACGTTATACGTTATACGTTATACGTTATACGTTATACGTTATACGTTATACGTTATACGTTATACGTTATACGTTATACGTTATACGTTATACTATATACGACATACGTTATACGTTATACGTTATACGTTATACGTTATACGTTATACGTTATACGTTATACGTTATACGTTATACGTTATACGTTATACGTTATGCGTTATAGGATATACGTTATACGTTATACGTTGTACGTTATACGTTATACGTTGTACGTTATACGTTCTACGTTATACGTTATACGTTATACGTTGTACGTTATACGTTATACGTCATCCGTTATACGTTATACGTTATACGTTATACGTTCTACGTTATACGTTATACGTTAAACGTTGTACGATATACGTTATACGTTATACGTTATACGTTATACGTTATACGTTATGCGTTATACGTTATACGTTATACGTTATACGTTATACGTTATACGTTATACGTTATACGTTATACGTTATACGTTATACATTATACGTTATACGTTATACGTTATGCGTTATAGGATATACCTCATACGTTATACGTTGTACGTTATACGTTATACGTTATGCGTTATACGTCATGCGATATACGTTATACGTTATACGTTATACGTTATACGTTATACATTATACGTTATACGTTATACGTTATACGTTATACGTTATACGTTATACGTTATACGTTATACGTTATACGTTATACGTTATACATTATACGTTATACGTTATACGTTATACGTTATACGTTATACGTTATACTATATACGACATACGTTATACGTTATACGTTATACGTTATACGTTATACGTTATACGTTATAAGTTATACGTTATACGTTATACGTTATACGTTATTCGTTATACGTTAGACGCTGTACGTTATACGTTATACGTTATACGTTATACGTTATACGTTATACGTTATACGTTACACGTTATACGTTATACGTTATACGTTATACGCTATACGTTATACGTTATACGTTATACGTTATACGTTATACGTTATACGTTATACGTTATACGTTATACGTTATACGTTATACGTTATACGTTATGGGTTATAGGATATACGTTATACGTTATACGTTGGACGTTATACGTTATACGTTGTACGTTATACGTTCTACGTTATACGTTATACGTTAAACGTTGTACGTTATACGTTATACGTCATCCGTTATACGTTATACGTTATACGTTATACGTTCTACGTTATACGTTATACGTTAAACGTTGTACGTTATACGTTATACGTTATACGTTATACGTTATACGTTATACGTTATACGTTATGCGTTATACGTTATACGTTATACGTTATACGTTCTACGTAATACGTTATACGTTAAGCGTTGTACGTTATACGTTATACGTTATACGTTATACGTTATACGTTATACGTTATGCGTTATACGTTATACGTTATACGTTATACGTTGTACGTTATACGTTATACGTCATCCGTTATACGTTATACGTTATACGTTATACATTCTACGTTATACGTTATACGTTAAACGTTGTACGTTATACGTTATACGTTATACGTTATACGTTATACGTTATACGTTATACGTTATACGTTATACGTTATATGTTATTCGTTATACGTTATACGTTATACGTTAAACGTTGTACGTTATACGTTATACGTTATACGTTATACGTTATACGTTATACGTTATGCGTTATACGTTATACGTTATACGTTATACGTTATACGTTATACGTTATACGTTATACGTTATAGGTTATACGTTATACATTATACGTTATACGTTATACGTTATGCGTTATAGGATATACCTCATACGTTATACGTTGTACGTTATACGTTATACGTTATGCGTTATACGTCATGCGATATACGTTATACGTTATACGTTATACGTTGTACGTTATACATTATACGTTATACGTTATACGTTATACGTTATACGTTATACGTTATACGTTATACGTTATACGTTATACGTTATACGTTATACATTATACGTTATACGTTATACGTTATACGTTATACGTTATACGTTATACTATATACGACATACGTTATACGTTATACGTTATACGTTATACGTTATACGTTATACGTTATAAGTTATACGTTATACGTTATACGTTATACGTTATACGTTATTCGTTATACGTTAGACGCTGTACGTTATACGTTATACGTTATACGTTATACGTTATACGTTATACGTTATACGTTACACGTTATACGTTATACGTTATACGTTATACGTTATACGTTATACGTTATACGTTATACGTTATACGTTATACGTTATACGTTATGCGTTATAGGATATACGTTATACGTTATACGTTGTACGTTATACGTTATACGTTATATGTTATACGTCATGCGATATACGTTATACGTTATTCGTTATACGTTATACGTTATACGTTATACGTTAAACGTTGTACGTTATACGTTATACGTTATACGTTATACGTTATACGTTATACGTTTTGCGTTATACGTTATACGTTATACGTTATACGTTATACGTTATACGTTATACGTTATAGGTTATACGTTATACATTATACGTTATACGTTATACGTTATGCGTTATAGGATATACCTCATACGTTATACGTTGTACGTTATACGTTATACGTTATGCGTTATACGTCATGCGATATACGTTATACGTTATACGTTATACGTTATACGTTATACATTATACGTTATACGTTATACGTTATACGTTATACGTTATACGTTATACGTTATACGTTATACGTTATACGTTATACGTTATACATTATACGTTATACGTTATACGTCATACGTTATACGTTATACGTTATACTATATACGACATACGTTATACGTTATACGTTATACGTTATACGTTATACGTCATACGTTATAAGTTATACGTTATACGTTATACGTTATACGTTATTCGTTATACGTTAGACGCTGTACGTTATACGTTATACGTTATACGTTATACGTTATACGTTATACGTTATACGTTACACGTTATACGTTATACGTTATACGTTATACGTTATACGTTATACGTTATACGTTATACGTTATACGTTATACGTTATACGTTATGCGTTATAGGATATACGTTATACGTTATACGTTGTACGTTATACGTTATACGTTATATGTTATACGTCATGCGATATACGTTATACGTTATTCGTTATTCGTTATACGTTATACGTTATACGTTATACGTTATGCGTTATACGGCATGCGATATACGTTTTACGTTATACGTTATACCTTATACGTTATACGTTATACATTATACGTTATACGTTATACGTTATAAGTTATACGTTATACCTTATACGTTATACGTTATACGTTATACGTTATACGTCATACGTTATACGTTATACGTTATACGTTATACGTTATACGTTATACGACATACGTTATACGTTATACGTTATACGTTATACGTTGTACGTTATACGTTATACGTTGTACGTTATACGTTCTACGTTATACGTTATACGTTATACGTTGTACGTTATACGTTATACGTCATCCGTTATACGTTATACGTTATACGTTATACGTTCTACGTTATACGTTATACGTTAAACGTTGTACGTTATACGTTATACGTTATACGTTATACGTTATACGTTATACGTTATGCGTTATACGTTATACGTTATACGTTATACGTTATACGTTATACGTTATACGTTATACGTTATACATTATACGTTATACGTTATACGTTATGCGTTATAGGATATACCTCATACGTTATACGTTGTACGTTATACGTTATGCGTTATGCGTTATACGTCATGCGATATACGTTATACGTTATACGTTATACGTTATACGTTATACATTATACGTTATACGTTATACGTTATACGTTATACGTTATACGTTATACGTTATACGTTATACGTTATACGTTATACGTTATACGTTATACGTTATACGTTATACGTTATACGTTATACGTTATACGTTATACGTTATACGTTATACGACATACGTTATACGTTATACGTTATACGTTATACGTTATACGTTATACGTTATACGTTATACGTTATACGTTATACGTTATACGTTATACGTTATACGTTATACGTTATACGTTATACGTTATACGTTATACGTTATACGTTATACGTTATACGTTATACGTTATACGTTATACGTTATACGTTATACGTTATACGTTATACGTTATACGTTATGCGTTATAGGATATACGTTATACGTTATACGTTATACGTTATACGTTGTACGTTATACGTTATACGTTATACGTTATACGTTATACGTTATACGTTATACGTTATACGTTATACGTTATACGTTATACGTTATACGTTATACGTTATACGTTATACGTTATACGACATACGTTATACGACATACGTTATACGTTATACGTTATACGTTATACGTTATACGTTATACGTTATACGTTATACGTTATACGTTATACGTTATACGTTATACGTTATACGTTATACGTTATACGTTATACGTTATACGTTATACGTTATACGTTATACGTTATACGTTATACGTTATACGTTATACGCTATACGTTATACGCTATACGTTATACGTTATACGTTATACGTTATACGTTATACGTTATACGTTATACGTTATACGTTATACGTTATACGTTATACGTTATACGTTATACGTTATACGTTATACGTTATACGTTATACGTTATACGTTATACGTTATACGTTATACGTTATACGTTATGCGTTATACGTTATGCGTTATACGTTAAGCGTTATACGTTATACGTTATACGTTATACGTTATACGTTATGCGTTATAGGATATACGTTGTACGTTATACGTTATACGTTATACGTTATACGTTATACGTTATACGTTATACGTTATACGTTATACATTATACGTTATACGTTATACGTTATACGTTATACGTTATACGTTATACGTTATACGTTATATTATACGTTATACGTTATACGTTATACGTTATTCGTTATACGTTATACGTTATACGTTATACATTATACGTTATACGCTATACGTTATACGTTATACATTATACGTTATACGTTATACGTTATACGTTATACGTTATACGTTATACGTTATACGTTATACGTTATACGTTATGCGTTATACGTTATGCGTTATACGTTATGCGTTATACGTTATACGTTATACGTTATACGTTATACGTTATGCGTTATAGGATATACGTTATACGTTATACGTTATACGTTATACGTTATACGTTATACGTTATACGTTATACGTTATACGTTATACGTTATACATTATACGTTATACGTTATACGTTATACGTTATACGTTATACGTTATACGTTATACGTTATACGTTATACGTTATACGTTATACGTTATACGTTATACGTTATACGTTATACGTTATACGTTATACGTTATACGTTATACGACATACGTTATACGTTATACGTTATACGTTATACGTCATACGTTATAAGTTATACGTTATACGTTATACGTTATACGTTATTCGTTATACGTTAGACGCTGTACGTTATACGTTATACGTTATACGTTATACGTTATACGTTATACGTTATACGTTACACGTTATACGTTATACGTTATACGTTATACGTTATACGTTATACGTTATACGTTATACGTTATACGTTATACGTTATACGTTATGCGTTATAGGATATACGTTATACGTTATACGTTGTACGTTATACGTTATACGTTATATGTTATACGTCATACGTTATACGTTATACGTTATACGTTATACGTTATACGTTATACGACATACGTTATACGTTATACGTTATACGTTATACGTTGTACGTTATACGTTATACGTTATACGTTATACGTTGTACGTTATACGTTATACGTCATCCGTTATACGTTATACTATATACGACATACGTTATACGTTATACGTTATACGTTATACGTTATACGTCATACGTTATAAGTTATACGTTATACGTTATACGTTATACGTTATTCGTTATACGTTAGACGCTGTACGTTATACGTTATACGTTATACGTTATACGTTATACGTTATACGTTATACGTTACACGTTATACGTTATACGTTATACGTTATACGTTATACGTTATACGTTATACGTTATACGTTATACGTTATACGTTATACGTTATGCGTTATAGGATATACGTTATACGTTATACGTTGTACGTTATACGTTATACGTTATATGTTATACGTCATGCGATATACGTTATACGTTATTCGTTATTCGTTATACGTTATACGTTATACGTTATGCGTTATACGGCATGCGATATACGTTTTACGTTATACGTTATACCTTATACGTTATACGTTATACATTATACGTTATACGTTATACGTTATAAGTTATACGTTATACCTTATACGTTATACGTTATACGTTATACGTTATACGTCATACGTTATACGTTATACGTTATACGTTATACGTTATACGTTATACGACATACGTTATACGTTATACGTTATACGTTATACGTTGTACGTTATACGTTATACGTTGTACGTTATACGTTCTACGTTATACGTTATACGTTATACGTTGTACGTTATACGTTATACGTCATCCGTTATACGTTATACGTTATACGTTATACGTTCTACGTTATACGTTATACGTTAAACGTTGTACGTTATACGTTATACGTTATACGTTATACGTTATACGTTATACGTTATGCGTTATACGTTATACGTTATACGTTATACGTTATACGTTATACGTTATACGTTATACGTTATACGTTATACATTATACGTTATACGTTATACGTTATGCGTTATAGGATATACCTCATACGTTATACGTTGTACGTTATACGTTATGCGTTATGCGTTATACGTCATGCGATATACGTTATACGTTATACGTTATACGTTATACGTTATACATTATACGTTATACGTTATACGTTATACGTTATACGTTATACGTTATACGTTATACGTTATACGTTATACGTTATACGTTATACGTTATACGTTATACGTTATACGTTATACGTTATACGTTATACGTTATACGTTATACGTTATACGACATACGTTATACGTTATACGTTATACGTTATACGTTATACGTTATACGTTATACGTTATACGTTATACGTTATACGTTATACGTTATACGTTATACGTTATACGTTATACGTTATACGTTATACGTTATACGTTATACGTTATACGTTATACGTTATACGTTATACGTTATACGTTATACGTTATACGTTATACGTTATACGTTATGCGTTATAGGATATACGTTATACGTTATACGTTATACGTTATACGTTGTACGTTATACGTTATACGTTATACGTTATACGTTATACGTTATACGTTATACGTTATACGTTATACGTTATACGTTATACGTTATACGTTATACGTTATACGTTATACGTTATACGACATACGTTATACGACATACGTTATACGTTATACGTTATACGTTATACGTTATACGTTATACGTTATACGTTATACGTTATACGTTATACGTTATACGTTATACGTTATACGTTATACGTTATACGTTATACGTTATACGTTATACGTTATACGTTATACGTTATACGTTATACGTTATACGTTATACGCTGTACGTTATACGCTATACGTTATACGTTATACGTTATACGTTATACGTTATACGTTATACGTTATACGTTATACGTTATACGTTATACGTTATACGTTATACGTTATACGTTATACGTTATACGTTATACGTTATACGTTATACGTTATACGTTATACGTTATACGTTATACGTTATGCGTTATACGTTATGCGTTATACGTTAAGCGTTATACGTTATACGTTATACGTTATACGTTATACGTTATGCGTTATAGGATATACGTTGTACGTTATACGTTATACGTTATACGTTATACGTTATACGTTATACGTTATACGTTATACGTTATACATTATACGTTATACGTTATACGTTATACGTTATACGTTATACGTTATACGTTATACGTTATATTATACGTTATACGTTATACGTTATACGTTATTCGTTATACGTTATACGTTATACGTTATACATTATACGTTATACGCTATACGTTATACGTTATACATTATACGTTATACGTTATACGTTATACGTTATACGTTATACGTTATACGTTATACGTTATACGTTATACGTTATGCGTTATACGTTATGTGTTATACGTTATGCGTTATACGTTATACGTTATACGTTATACGTTATACGTTATGCGTTATAGGATATACGTTATACGTTATACGTTATACGTTATACGTTATACGTTATACGTTATACGTTATACGTTATACGTTATACGTTATACATTATACGTTATACGTTATACGTTATACGTTATACGTTATACGTTATACGTTATACGTTATATTATACGTTATACGTTATACGTTATACGTTATACGTTATACGTTATACGTTATACGTTATACGTTATACGTTATACGTTATACGTTATACGTTATACGTTATACGTTATACGTTATACGTTATACGTTATACGTTATACGTTATACGTTATACGTTATGCGTTATAGGATATACGTTATACGTTATACGTTATACGTTATAGGTTGTACGTTATACGTTATACGTTATACGTTATACGTTATACGTTATACGTTATACGTTATACGTTATACGTTATACGTTATACGTTATACGTTATACGTTATACGTTATACGACATACGTTATACGTTATACGTTATACGTTATACGTTATACGTTATACGTTATACGTTATACGTTATACGTTATACGTTATACGTTATACGTTATACGTTATACGTTATACGTTATACGTTATACGTTATACGTTATACGTTATACGTTATACGTTATACGTTATACGTTATACGTTATACGTTATACGTTATACGTTATACGCTATACGTTATACGCTATACGTTATACGTTATACGTTATACGTTATACGTTATACGTTATACGTTATACGTTATACGTTATACGTTATACGTTATACGTTATACGTTATACGTTATACGTTATACGTTATACGTTATGCGTTATAGGATATACGTTATGCGTTATAGGATATACGTTATACGTTATACGTTGTACGTTATACGTTATACATTATACGTTATACGTTATACGTTGGACGTTTTACGTTATACGTTATACGTTATACGCTATACGTTATAGGTTATACGTTATACGTTATACGTTATACGTTTTACGTTATACGTTATACGTTATACGTTATACGTTATACGTTATATTATACGTTATACGTTATACGTTATACGTTATACGTTATACGTTATACGTTATACGTTATACATTATACGTTATACGTTATACGTTATACGTTATACGTTATACGTTATACGTTATACGACATACGTTATACGTTATACGTTATACGTTATACGTTATACGTTATACGTTATACGTTATACGTTATACGTTATACGTTATACGTTATACGTTATACGTTATACGTTATACGTTATACGTTATACGTTATACGTTATACGTTATACGTTATACGTTATACGTTATACGACATACGTTATACGTTATACGTTATACGTTATACGTTATACGTTATACGTTATACGTTATACGTTATACGTTATACGTTATACGTTATACGTTATACGTTATACGTTATACGTTATACGTTATACGTTATACGTTATACGTTATACGTTATACGTTATACGTTATACGTTATACGTTATACGTTATACGTTATACGTTATACGTTATACGTTATACGTTATACGTTATACGTTATACGTTATACGTTATACGTTATACGTTATACGTTATACGTTATGCGTTATAGGATATACGTTATACGTTATACGTTATACGTTATACGTTGTACGTTATACGTTATACGTTATACGTTATACGTTATACGTTATACGTTATACGTTATACGTTATACGTTATACGTTATACGTTATACGTTATACGTTATACGTTATACGACATACGTTATACGTTATACGATATACGTTATACGTTATACGTTATACGTTATACGTTATACGTTATACGTTATACGTTATACGTTATACGTTATACGTTATACGTTATACGTTATACGTTATACGTTATACGTTATACGTTATACGTTATACGTTATACGTTATACGCTATACGTTATACGCTATACGTTATA